>NC_064619.1:494831132-495134162 GCF_023898315.1 Schistocerca nitens | reverse complement strand
GTGTACCGAAAAACTGCCGTATGCTTCTCTCCATGCGTTATCCGACTTTACAGTTAGCAAATAATATAGCAGCTTTATATTTCTGCGGCACAAATACAAAATAATAATAATAATAATAAATAGCCATTTGCATATATTTTTGTTTACGTTAACAAAACTCCGATATGGTATTATAGATCATAAATCTTGTAGGCTAGGATGAGCACCTGGCCAGTTCAGAATATATTCTGAAGAGCTACTGCAACACACAACTTCCAATTTCAGCTGCAAAACGTGCTTCTCATGTAACTGAAGTATCCCTTTCAGAAATAGTCCACAAAAACAGCGTTTTGCATTCGTTATTTATGTCAGCCAACAGAGCAAAGCATTTACTTAGCTAAGGGCATTTTCAAAAAGACGTCTCTCTACTAAAAGCTGATGGTGTATCTGAAAGCCGAGGTCACTGTACTAAAAGCGTAGATGTAGCGAATAGCTTACATTTTTGCAGGGTGTGCTCCAATATCAATGAAACGGGATTGCCTGCGAACAATCGACTGGGCCACGTCCTAGCGGAAAAGGAGCAAGAGACTTTGTTACAGTAACTTCCGGTGGGAAGGTGAATCCATGTCATGTGTTGCCCGAGGCAATGCCGATGATTTCTTTCTGCCAGCAATTTGTGCCTTTGAAGGTAAGAACTTGCGTTTCTACTCTGTTCTGTGTAACAGCATATGGATACTGTCATATCCAACCAAAAGAATGAAAAAAAGATGTACTTACTAATTCAGCCAAGATAGTCCGGTGACTGTATTTTGACTGGGGAGAAATCACTTACGGGGCTTCCCAGGACCCAGTCTTAGGTCCGCCGTTGTTGTTCATATATATAAACAATCTTTCGTCTATTATATATCAAGCAGAATTACTTCGTTTTGCAGATTATAGTTGTACTATAATGAATCGAAGCATATATACAGCAACAGAAGAAACGTTAAACAATGTTCTTAAAAGAATAACTGACTGGTTTTCTGAGAATGGTCTCACCCTAAGTTTTAAAATGATACAACATATTTAGTTCTGCACGTCTAGGAGTACTACACCAATGATAAGAGTAAATAATAAATTGGATGTAAGCTTTGAAATTCTTAGGTTTCCATAGAGATGATAATTTGAAGCGGAAAAAAGCATATTTTGAAACTCTTAAATCAATTTAGTTCAGCCACATTTGCACTTAAATCATTGTTAATCTTGTATGTTGAAATATTTTGCATATTTCATTCGATGATGTAATAGACAATAATGTTCCGGGGTAACTCATCTTTAAGAAAGAAACTCTCTATTGTTCATAAACGTACTGTGAGAATAATATGCAACACATATTATCATCCGTTTAAGAGGTGGGCGTTCTGACTACTACCCCGAAGTATATTTACTACCTCATGAAGATTGTTATAAATAATCCACTACAGTCCTAAAGTAACAATGATGTACATAATTACAATACCAGAAGGTAAACTGACATTCATTAGCCACATTAAGGTTCGCTTCAGCACAAAAAGGAGTGCAAAATATCACAACTAAAATTTTTGGTAAGTTACCCAGTGACATAAAATGTCCGACAGACAGAATAGTTAAATCTGAAAACAAACTGAAAAAGTTTCTCCTTGACAACGTGTTCTATTCCGCAGAAGAATTTCTGTTACTGTAATGCGTGACAAGAGGTCGGTAGGGTACTATATCACATCCCTATATTTAATAATAATAGTAATAATAATTATGTAAAAACAAAAGGAGCTTATAAATGTTCAGTATACAGCCGTATTTACAATTAGTTTCCTTAAGATCGTGCAAAAGATTCATGGAAAGTGAAACTAACTAACACTTCCTTTCATGAAATCGTGAAATAGAGACTGCTAGATACAAAAATAAATGAAGGAACTCGTGTGTTGGACTTCGCTTGTGAGGCGCACTCAGTATTTTATATAGTGAATTTGCATTCGGTAGACTGGATACTGTGCCAAAACCTGTGCCCGTAAGTAAATAAGGCGAGGTTGCTGTTGATAAGGTAACGAAGAGTGGAGAAAAGTGCCGTGTTTCACAAGAATTACTTTTCTTTTAATTTTAGTGTCGGCTTACGGTTTGACAAGTTGCAGTCCGCAGATCGTAGGCAAACAACACATATTTAAGAATTGTAAGGATTTTTCTCGCATTTCCCGCCTCAGGCTCTAGGCGACCAGGATTACCAATGTCTCAATTCAAGTCAAACTTGACTATATTATATCCAGGAGCTGGTAACATGAAAACTACTCTTCTTGTACAAACACTTGCCAGAATGACAGTAAAATCCCACCTAGAAAGAAGTATCCCCCGAAAGTCAGCAGGTTTTCCATTAGAAATGTATGTTTGTTAATGCCATTTATTCGCTATGGTCATTCCTCCCCTACTGTGTTGGCTAAACCGATCAGTTGAACAGGGATAGATAGCTACATGCTACGTTTCGCATAATCACTTAATAATAAAAGCTTTCCAGAAATTGTGGAGATATAAGATACTACTTTTCACTATGTCAGATGAATACACCATTTCACGTTTATAAATATTGACCATGTGATCCATCTTTACCCCCTAGAAAAGAAACGGCAGAAGTACTGGATGAGGATCAGTTTCGTTTCTGGAAAAGACAACTTATCAGTGTAGCAATTCCAATGTTATGTTTAGTAATGGAAGGCACATTCTAGTATGTGCGGACACAGATAACAGGGTATGACGTGCCGAGATGAGCAATAATATAAAACATAAGCAGAAGCCAAATGTAAAGAATAATTAAGGATAGACAGGGAGAGAGGGGTGGAGGAGAAGATGGACACAGAAACGTGGGAGGAGGTGATAGAGTGAGGGAGGCGGAGAAAGGGGGGCAGGAGGATATGGAGAGAGGGGGGAGGAGAAGGTGGGCGGGGAGGAGAAGAGGTGATGGACAGAGAGGGGGAGGAGGACATGGACAAAAAAGAGGGGAAGGGGGAGACTGACCGAGACAGGGGAAAGAAGGATTTATGACGTATATCCATTTCCCACACATATTAGAAACGTATGCATCCTCTTTCCTTTCTTTTCCATTTAAGAAGTCTGAGCCACAGCGTAACTGGGTACAGCTAAAATACAGCAAAATTATTCCTTTCGATGATTTTCTACAAAATTCATGTGGCAGTGGTGAAGATAGTCACGGTGACGATGATGAGGTGATGATAACAGTGATGGTGATGGTTCCACATACAGCAGGTACCTGGAGGTTAGCTCCCAGTGGATTCTGTGTGGCTGGGAAGAACGGAAGCTAGAATAGAGTGATCAAAGAACAATACAGATAAATTAGTCACGATATCCGGGAGTTGGTGAATGATGTTGGGTGGGAATTAGCATTTATAAACGAATGACAGAGCGGGAAGAACTGAGAATGGTCAGAAGGCTGGGGGAGGTATTGGTGGCTTGATCTAGGGCTGTAGCTGGTAGGATCGGTAGATGCAACGGTTGATTTTTGGGTCAGGCGGATGGAGCCTGTAGAAGTTGCCTTGGGATATAATATGGAGAGAATGTTGTAGGAGAGAGGGTGGGATGCATTGGTATAGGCGCGCTGGATCCGAGAGCTTTGAGTAGTTTTCGCGAAGTATAGGACAATGAAGGAGGTTGAAGGTGGATACAGAATGTGAGGCGGAATTAAGGCAGTTCAGGAATTGTAAGGAGGAGAAAACTTTTTGAAGTGCAGAGATCCAGGATACGCTGGCAACAGTGAACATGTGGAAGGAATGTAATCCCCGTGAGCAGCCTGTTAATAGTTTTTGCGTTTTCCGAAAAGTGTTTTTTGATGTTTTCTGCTGTAATTAGTATGTTTATTCGCTTTGTGACGTTGTGTAAACGCATTGAAAGCTGAGAACAAGGGGCGCGTTGGTTGTACTGGTACAGTGGTGGAAATAGTGGACCGTGACGAAGTTCAAGTTCACATGACTGGCAATAATGAGAATATTTTGAAGATATTAGGCAAGGAGATTGGCCTTACTCATGTTGCCTATTAATGACTGTCTGTTGTGGAGGAATGATAATGCGTGGAAGTATTTGTATGAGTGGGGTATGGAACGCTTCCAGTACTTTATTGAATTTATGCATGGTGTGGTATTCTTTTGTACGTATTTGTTGGCAAGCCCTGTGTTTCTTTGCCTGAAGGAGGTTACAGATCTGTAGCTGTAGTCATCACCGGCCATCAGTGTGTTCCACTATCGGATGCAGAGTAAGAATCGGTATAGTCTAAGAAGGAGTAGAACGTGACAGGAACAGTTTCGGTTGGTGTACGTACACTGGGCAGCTCTGGGTATAAATGGATATGGGTGGATATAGCTGGAGACGAGGTATATTGATGTAAAGATGCAATTTCACATAATGATTTTGGTGGCTTTAAATGTGAGTATAGATTGATCTCCGGTGGCACTTTAGTTGCTACAGGAATGGTCTGATATAAATGTGGAGAAATTTTGCTCGGTGGACTGTGTAGTGGACTGTGAGAAGCATGGGAAAGTGGTTACTTCCAATCAGATTGAGATCTTGTGATGTGATGCGTCGAAGAGGATTGATTGAAGTGATGTCAGTAATGGAGCTATGTTGTAGTTGGGGAGCCTGGTCACCCTGAAGCGTATTAGTAAACCGATGCAACCATACCAGGTTGATAGATGAGATGCTATAGGTTTAAGGTTTGCGGCAATAATATACCTGGAAAAAGTCTGCTCAGTGTCAGTGAGGAACTGACATACGATGGATGAGATCGATATAGAAGTTAGCACAGGTTATTGACTTCCCGTGAATATGGACCTTGCCGTTGGTGGGGAGGCTTGCGTGCCTCAGCGATACAGATAGCCGTACCGTAGGTGCAACCACAACGGAGGGGTATCTGTTGAGAGGCCAGACAAACGCGTGGTTCCTGAAGAGGGGCAGCAGCCTTTTCGGTAGTTACAGGGGCAACAGTCTGGATGATTGACTGATCTGGGCTTGTAACACTAACCAAAACGGCCATGCTGTGTGGTACTGCGAACGGTTGAAAGCAAGGGGAAACTACAGCCCTCATTTCTCCCGAGGGCATGCAGCTTTACTGTATGATTAAATGATGATGGCGTCCTCTTGGGTAAAATATTACGGAGGTAAAGTAGTCCCCCATTCGGATCTCCGGGCGGGGACTACTCAAGAGGACGTCGTTATCAGGAAAAAGAAAACTGGCATTCTACGGATCGGAGCGTGGAATGTCAGATCCCTTAATCGGGCAGGTAGGTTAGAAAATTTAAAAAGGGAAATGGATAGGTTAAAGTTATATATAGTGGGAATTAGTGAAGTTCGGTGGCAGGAGGAACAAGACTTTTGGTCAGGTGAATACAGGGTTATAAATACAAAGTCAAATAGGGGTAATGCGGGAGTAGATTTAATAATGAATAAATAAATGGGAATGCGGGTAAGCTACTACAAACAGCATTGTGGGCGCATTATTGTGGCCAAGATAGACACGAAGCCCACGCCTACTACAGTAGTACAAGTTTATATGCCAACTAGCTCTGCAGATGACGAAGAAATTGAAGAAATGTATGATGAAGTAAAAGAAATTATTCAGATAATGAAGGGAGACGATAATTTAATAGTCATAGGTGACTGGAATTCGGTAGTAGGAAAAGGGAGAGAAGGAAACGTAGTAGGTGAATATGTACTGGGGGTAAGAAATGAAAGAGGAAGCCGCCAGGTAGAATTTTGCACAGAGCATAACTTAATCATTGCTAACACTTGGTTCAAGAATCATAAAATAAGGCTGTATACATGGAAGAAGCCTGGAGATACTGGCAGATTTCAGGTAGATTATATAATGGTAAGACAGAGATTTAGGAACCAGGTTTTAAATTGTAAGACATTTCCAGGGGCATATGTGGACTCTGACCACAATCTATTGGTTATGAACTGTAGATTAAAACTGAAGAAACTGCAAAAAGGTGGGAATTTAAGGAGATGGGTTCTGGATAAACTGACTAAACCAGAGGTTGTACAGAGTTTCTGGGAGAGCGTAAGGGAACAAATGGCAGGAATGGGGGAAAGAAATTCAGTAGAAGAAGAGTGGGTAGCTTTCAGGGATGAAGTAGTGAAGGCAGCCAAGGATCAAGTAGGTGAAAAGACGAGGGCTAGTAGAAATCCTTGGGTAACAGAAGAAACATTGAATTTATCAAAACAAGACATGGTTGTCTCACTGGGAGGTCCGCGATCGTTCATTAAGTAAAATATGGCGTTTCAGTCTTCGATCGCTATTCTTTATTCTCAATAACCGGTTTCGGGCTAGCTGCCCATCTTCAGATCTGTTAGACAATGTTAAAAATGTAATTAATAAGAGAGATACAGTTAGCGATAAAAATATCTTAGTTTACAAAAAGAAATTATGGAACGTATTAAATGCCAACATACCATATGTTGTAGTTACAGAGTAACTTGTCCGTACAGAACACACAGTTCACTGTCATAAGTAAAGTAAATTTCAATCTGTTAAAACATTATATCGCAGTATTTAAGAGTAACCTGATTGGTAACAGTAAAAAGTGCCCTCTACCTATAACAATTGTGCATCTGTCATTATTTCGCCGTATATATTAATGGCGAATATTCTTTTTAATAAAACAATTTTTTAAGGTAATAACATATGAATAATCATTCTGAGTGGACCATGAAACGAAAAATTTTTTTTTGTAGAGAAAAGTAAAATATAATTAAAATGTAGATATTCTTCCGAAAATGTGCGTTTGCTCTTCTTTGTTTTTGATTGGTGGTGGAGTGGCTTTCCCTACGTCAGAACGTATACAACGCCACGCCGAGTCGTCTTGCGCCGCGCCCAATTCACCTCGCCGCCAGTACGCTGAGGGCCGTTCCGCTGTAGCTGTTTCTTACTGGGTCGTGCTGTTGCATTCAAGAGGAAGCCTAAAACAGGTCTTTAAAAATCTCATAATAATTCCTGTGCATAAAATCACTTTGCTCATTAAGTAGTAGGTCTGGGGTTTTATTGTGATGTGCGTATATTTCAATCTCTTCGAGCACGTTGAGATAGAGACTTTTTGGAGCTTTATGTAGCACCTCCATTTGATCATTTATATTACTCACTTCATGTCTACTCTCTTTTACATGTGTTCCAAATGCTGTTCGATTGCTATGACTGCAATGTTCCCTGTATCGAATTTCAAAATTCCGCCCTGTTTGCAATTAGGTGTTGTACCGAAGTACGCAAGGGTAAAGATAAATAACAGCAGTATCTCAGCCACAAAAGTTAAGAAGAGAGCAGAACAGTCATGGATAAGACAGGAGATCAAATCAGGGTACATCGAGAAAGACAAACTCAATTAGCTTACGTACGATTTACATATGAAGTTAGGTAACCTATTGTCGCCACTGCAGTTTAGACAAGTTGAATATGAGATTGAAGCAAGAATCCAGGTACATAGGGACGAAATCATAAAAAGACACAATAAGAAAATTACTAATCTGTGTAGAGCAATAGCAAAGGCAGAGAGGGAAACAGATAAAATACAGTATGTACATAAGTTTTATGACAGAACCGTTAACCTAACAGATATTGTCTTTTCTGAAGAAGAGCAGAAGCTTTTGGATAAGGGGCTTAAGCATAATCCGCGAACGAACTTGCAAGAACGAGACATCAAAAGAATGATCGCAGAAGTTAAGGTAGCATATAGGGATGCTAAGTTAACTAAATTCCAGGAGACATGTATCGCCATCAAAGCCAAAGAGGCAATTGAATGCCAGAAAACTTTACATAACGGTAAATATAGTGAGATGAGGTTAGTGAAAGAAATTAACTTAAAACTGGATTCTAACAACGCAATCGTGATTAAGTCAGATAAGGGCAGTACCTCAGTTGTCATTTACGAAAAGGAATATATAGATAAGACAATGCGGTTTTTTCAGGAAAATGGAATTAAAGAAGTCAAAAAAGATTTAACAAAGAAGTTTCAGACAGATTTAAAGGCAAGATAGAAGCAATACAATTTTTATTCACTCCAAATGAAAAAGCTAGATTAGTAAAGATGAATCCAAGAACACCAGAAGCAAGAGCGCAAATAAAATTGCACAAGGAGAATAAACCAATGCGTGTTATTTGCAATGGGAAGGAAGCCGTTAATGAGCTCTTGAATAAGGTTTTGTACCGTAAGTTAAAATCGGCGTATAAATACGAGCAAGTTTACAACGTAAAAAATAGTGTGTGTTTCGCGAACGAAGTGAAGGACATTGCAATCCCAGAGGATGCAGTCCTAGCCTCATTGGACGTCGTGAACCTCTACACTAATATACCAATACCGGACACTTTGCAAATTATAAGGAAAAACCTGATAAAAAATAAGTCAATGAGCATGGGTGAAATCGTCGAACTCGTAGATATGCTAGAGTTCACACTGAGTTTTAATAGTTTTATTTTTAACGATAAAGTTTTTATTCAAGACGAAGGTTTACCTATGGGTAACAGTCTATCAGGTATTTTAGCTGGAATTTTTATGAATGACTTTGAGAACAAAGTTTTTAGCTCTTTTCCAGAAATTAAGGGGAAGTTAATTTATTACAGACGGTATGTTGACGACACTATTTTATTATTCAAAGGGGAAAAAGAAGACGTAGAGGAAATGACTAAAGTTTTAAACGAGCAGCATCCAAAAATCCAATTCACACTAGAAATGGAAAACAAAGGGGCGATTAACTATTTAGATTTGACTGTCAGAAAGGAGGGAGGCAGGCACGTTTTCGGCGTCTATAGAAAAGACACTTGCTCCGACAACATCATAGTAGCGACGTCGCACCACCCGGCACAGCATAAAAGAGCGTACTTTTATGCAATGTGCAACAGAGCCCTCAGATTGCCACTACAGGAAGATGAGTTGCAGAAAGAACTGGATATTATTAAGCAAGTAGCAGCAGCTAACGGATACAGGACACAAGATGTTACACGTATGTTTAACAAAATCAAAAACAGATCCGCGGGCATCAGTAGCGATTCTAGGAAAATTAAAGTTAAGAAGAAGTTTGTCACCCTGACATACAAAAGGGCGTGTGTCGGAAAGAATTGCTAAATGCTTTCCAAAAAAACATCGCAGTGGCATTTCAGAACCAAGGGCAAATGGCACACAGATTAAGACATAAACCAGCAACGACGAAACAAATGAAATACAATAAATCCGGAGTGTATAAGATTAAATGTGCTGAATGTGACAGTTATTATATAGGACAAACAGGGCGGAATTTTGAAATTCGATACAGGGAACATTGCAGTCATAGCAATCGAACAGCATTTGGAACACATGTAAAAGAGAGTAGACATGAAGTGAGTAATATAAATGATCAAATGGAGGTGCTACATAAAGCTCCAAAAAGTCTCTATCTCAACGTGCTCGAAGAGATTGAAATATACGCACATCACAATAAAACCCCAGACCTACTACTTAATGAGCAAAGTGATTTTATGCACAGGAATTATTATGAGATTTTTAAAGACCTGTTTTAGGCTTCCTCTTGAATGCAACAGCACGACCCAGTAAGAAACAGCTACAGCGGAACGGCCCTCAGCGTACTGGCGGCGAGGTGAATTGGGCGCGGCGCAAGACGACTCGGCGTGGCGTTGTATACGTTCTGACGTAGGGAAAGCCACTCCACCACCACTCAAAAACAAAGAAGAGCAAACGCACATTTTCGGAAGAATATCTACATTTTAATTATATTTTACTTTTCTCTACAAAAAAAAAATTTTCGTTTCATGGTCCACTCAGAATGATTATTCATATGTTATTACCTTAAAAAATTGTTTTATTAAAAAGAATATTCGCCATTAATATATACGGCGAAATAATGACAGATGCACAATTGTTATAGGTAGAGGGCACTTTTTACTGTTACCAATCAGGTTACTCTTAAATACTGCGATATAATGTTTTAACAGATTGAAATTTACTTTACTTATGACAGTGAACTGTGTGTTCTGTACGGACAAGTTACTCTGTAACTACAACATATGGTATGTTGGCATTTAATACGTTCCATAATTTCTTTTTGTAAACTAAGATATTTTTATCGCTAACTGTATCTCTCTTATTAATTACATTTTTGACATTGTCTAACAGATCTGAAGATGGGCAGCTAGCCCGAAACCGGTTATTGAGAATAAAGAATAGCGATCGAAGACTGAAACGCCATATTTTACATTGAATTTAATTGATGAAAGGAGAAAATTTAAAAATACACTAAATGAAGCAGGCAAAAAGGAATACAAACTTCTCAAAAATGGCTTAGCAGGGATGGCTAGAGGATAAATGTATGGATGTAGAGGCTCTCACTAGGGGTAAGATAGATACTGCCTACAGGAAAATTAAAGACACCTTTGGAGAAAAGAGAACCAATTGTATGAATATCAAGAGCTCAGATGGAAACCCAGTTCTAAGCAAAGAAGGGAAAGCAGAGAGGTGGAAGGAGTATGTAGAGGGTCTATGCAAGGGCGATGTACTTGAAGACAATATTATGGTAATGGAAGAGGATGTAGATGAAGATGAAATGGGAGATATGATACTGCGTGAAGAGTTTGACAGAGCACTGAAAGACCTAAGTCGAAACAAGGCCCCGGGAGTAGACAACCTTCCATTAGAACTACTGATGGCCTTGGGAGAGCCAGTCCTGACAAGACTCTACCACCTGGTGAGCAAGATGTATGAGACAGGCGAAACACCCTCAGACTTCAAGAAGAATATAATAATTCCAATCCCAAAGAGAGCAGGTGTTGACAGATGTGAAAATTATCGAACTATCAGTTTAATAAGTCACGGCTGCAAAATACTAACGCGAATTCTTTACAGACGAATGAAAAAACTAGTAGAAGCCGACCTTGGGGAAGATCAGATTGGATTCCGTAGAAATATTGGAACACGTGAGGCAATACTGACCCTACGGCTTATCTTAGAAGCTAGATTAAGGAATGTCAAACCTACGTTTCTAGCATTTGTAGACTTAGAGAAAGCTTTCGACAATGTTGACTGGAATACTCTCTTTCAAATTCTGAAGGTGGCAGGGGTAAAATATAGGGAGCGGAAGGCTATTTACAATTTGTATAGAAACCAAATGGCAGTTATAAGAGTTGAGGGGCATGAAAGGGAAGCAGTGGTTGGGAAGGGAGTGAGACAGGGTTGTAGCCTCTCCCCGATGTTATTCAATCAGTATATTGAGCAAGCAGTGAAGGAAACAAAAGAAAAATTCGGAGTAGGTATTAAAATCCATGGAGAAGAAATAAAAACTTTGAGGTTCGCCGATGACATTGTATTCCTGTCAGAGACAGCAAAGGACTTGGAAGAGCAGTTGAACGGAATGGATAGTGTCTTGAAAGGAGGATATAAGATGAACATCAACAAAAGAAAAACGAGGATAATGGAATGTAGTCGAATTAAGTCGGGTGAAGTTGAGGGTATTAGATTAGGAAATGAGACACTTAAAGTAGTAAAGGAGTTTTGCTATTTGGGGAGCAAAATAACTAATGATGGTTAAGTAGAGATGATATAAAATGTAGACTGGCAATGGGAAGGAAAGCGTTTCTGAAGAAGAGAAATTTGTTAACATCGAGCATAGTCTTAAGTGTCAGGAAGTCGTTTCTGAAAGTATTTGTATGGAGTGTAGCCATGTATGGAAGTGAAACATAGACGATAAATAGTTTAGACAAGAAGAGAATAGATGCTTTCGAAATGTGGTGCTGCAGAAGAATGCTGAAGATTAAATGGGTAGATCACATAACCAATGAGGAGGTGTTGAACAGGATTGGGGAGACGAGAAGTTTGTGGCACAACTTAACTAGAAGAAGGGATCGGTTGGTAGGACATGTTCTCAGGCATCAAGGGATCACCAATTTAGTATGGAGGGCAGCGTGGAGGGTAAAAATCGTAGAGGGAGACCAGGAGATGAATACACCAAGCAGATTCAGAAGGATGTAGGTTGCAGTAGGTACTGGGAGATGAAGAAGCTTGCACAGGATAGAGTAGCATGGAGAGCTGCAACAAACCAGTCTCAGGACTGAAGACCACAACAACAACAACTCAGGTTATTGAGGGACTTTTGAGGTATATAGTAAAAAAGAAGTGTTTGGCAGGGTGATTGAATAAGAGTCAGCAGGAAGGAGCAATCCAATAAGTGACCAGTTGCAAATCCACCTCGGGGAATCAGGTTCAAAATGGTTCAAATGACTCTAAGCACTATGGGACTTAACATCTGAGGTCATCAGTCCCCTAGACTTAGAATTACTTAAACCTAACGAACCTAAGGGCATCACACATATCCACGCCCGAGGCAGGATTGGAACCTGCGATCGTAGCACCCGTGTCGTTCCCGAGTGAAGCGCCTAGAACCTCTCGGCCATAGTGGCCGGCGGGGAATCAGTAAGGTGTATTCTGTGCAGTGTAAGGTGTAGGATAATGTGTGAATTGTGTGACGCGGTTGTAGGAATGTTTCATTCAGAATAAATGCGTGAGTGTTATGTTTAGATAGGGTATGGGTGAATAGCGTTTTGTTGGAGCTGAAAGAATGGACGAATAGAATACGATCGTATACTCCTACTGCTATCATGGCATTATCTATTACATAATCAAGTTACGGTAGAGTAAAATTTTTATGCTTAAACTTCGAAACGGGTGAAATTGGTCGGCCTCAATATCTGTGTCATGTACAGCAATAATCGATTTCAGGCAACAGAACCTGACCAAGAACCAGCGCCTCGTCTATTACTGTGCTGAGCATAACGACACATTAAGATACAACTGTGGGTCCTGCTAAGGTTGCGGTGTCAGTATAAGCAAGGCCATTACGTGGACATGATGGTAATATCTGCAGGGGAAATTTGGGATTTAAATTATCGTTCAATCGTCGTAATACACCCCATTTCAGTAGTCTACTCTCTGAGGAAGGCCACTGCAACTAGCCCTAAATGTCGTTAATTTTAATATTTCAGCATTTTAAATGTTTTGTAAATTAACACGACCGTACACTTAGAACGATTTTATCAGACTGACACCGGCGACGGAAACATTTGTGTTTATATCAAAGTCTAATGTTTATCTTCAGATATAACGGCACAAGATCATTTCTACCAGTATATATATAGCGTGTTTAAATCCCCTTTTACACGTTCGTCTTCCTTGTCTCTATTGACAAGGTTTATCAGTCTTATTCGGTGCCCCTGGGGTTTCATTTCCGTACTGACTCTCGTCTGTATCGAGAGGTATTTTCGTTTATACGTCAGCATCAAAACTGTGTGTGTTGTGAGAACTATCTGCTGTCCAGTTTGGCACTTGAACGGTGAAAGTGAGATTATGAGGGGCTATCCTTTGTACGAAAACATGAGATATAGTAAGAAGCCGTAGCAAAAGGCAATGATAATGGAGTTTATTAGTGGGCAAACCAATATTGACGGCAAACATTCTTGTTAAAGGCCATATGGTAAATTCTCTACTACGAAAAGTGTCGTCCAAACATTTTGGAAGAAATACATTTATTTGCTCCAAAATATATATATACTTGTGAAAACGCCAGTCAATACCTAGAACGTATCAAATAGCGCCTTTTTTGCTGTATCCTTTTCCACTAGTTTTCTTGTTGTAAGTGTAAAGTAGCATCGAACATTTTCTCTTTAAATAGTTCTAAATTTTTCACTATTGAAATAATTATAGTTGAAACAAGTTTATGTATTTACGTAGTGCATAGTGTAGGCTTTTTCTCTGGGAAATGTAAGTACCTATTTGCTATCAGATATTCCCTCTCCTCGTAAGAGAACACTAATAGGAAAATTCAAGAATCTTTTTTTACTGGTGTGGGTCTTTATTTATCGGATTTTACATTGCTGCTTTTAAAGTTCACAGTCATTTAAACTTCTTCTTCCAAGGCACTAAATGCATAACATATTCGAAGATGAAGGTACACATCTCCTGCTCTCTCACACGTACCTCCGATAACAGTTGGGACAAAAGGTTTACGTTTTAATTTCGGTACAGAAAGTTCAGTCCACCTACCTCGACAGGCTTCTGGAAGTCCATCCTATCCATTCTGTGAGTATAGTTTTATTAGAAACAGGAAACAGTGACTGAAATAAATTGGGTAAGAAAAAATAGTATATCTTTAGATTCATAGAAGTGCTAATCTATTCTTCGGTCATACGCCAGGATGACCTATTTCATGTAGGCCCAACGTCATCTGCTTGCACCCCTACGGAAAAAAACCATAGCTCCTCTCGGCTACAGGACATGACACGGTCTAAGATCGCATACAACACTGCAGTAATCACCTGCGTTACATCGCCTCTTCAATGACGAAAGCAGAAAACTAAAAAGAAGCAAGGTGGCGTAGTGGTCAGAGCACTAGACTCGGATGCGGGAGAAAGACGGTTCAAAATGGTTCAAATGGCTCTGAGCACTATGGGACTTAACTTCTGAGGTCATCAGTCCCCTAGGACTTGGAACTACTTAAACCTAACTAACCTAGGGACATCACACACATCCATTTCCGAGGCAGGATTCGAACCTGCTACCGCAGCGGTCGCGCGGTTCCAGACTGTAGCGCCTAGAACCGCTCAGCCACTACGGCCGGCAACGACGGTTCAAACCCTCGTCCGGCCATCCATAGTTAAGTTTCCCGTGGTTTCCCTAAATCGCTCCAGGCAAATAATGCCAGGATGGTTCCTTTTAACGGCCGATTTCCTTTCCCACTCTTTCGTTAACCGATCTTGTACTCCATCTTTAATGACCGCTCTGTGGACGGTACGTAAAACACTAACCTTCCTCCTTTCGACCAGAATAGGGTTATACCCGATATGCACACTTGTGGCGTGGTCGGATGCTGATTTACATGAAGGCACGAAAGGCGTCCACACTTTCGAACAGTCGCTTTTGACCTGAAAGTCGTTCGTGTAAAACTAGCTCAAAGACGGTCCTCACACAGGACGAGGCAGTTAACGTAGATGTGGACGTATACGAGACATCCATCCTCACGAGAGACAACGCCATCGGCGTACGGGACGAGTTCCTTAAACTGATTCGCGCTCTTTGCGCTTTACAGTGGCAGTTGTCGGTATTAGTGGCTCAAAAACAACACAGTTTGTTTAGAACATTGGACGCCCGGTAAATTCCTGCTTTAGCTCTGTTAAAACGCACATTTCCTGCCTTGTCTATATGCTTCTCGTGTCATGTATGCAGCATACGAGACGTGTGAGAAAAGTAATAAGACTGGAAACACTGTGAGCGATCTGGCAAAGTTTGTTTTTCTATCTGTGTGGACAGGTGCGGTCTTCCCTTCAATATTCTCAGTCAGAGCTCCGTGCATTAATCACATTATTTTTGAAAGCGCCATCAGTTATGCTGTGTTTTTATTGTGTATTACGAACATGGAACAGCGGAATTTAGAGCAACGCTATGCCATCAAATTATGTGTTAAACTTGGGGAATCCGCGAGCGTGATCTTTGAAAAGTCGAAACAGGCCTGTGGAGATTATTCCTTGCGAAGAGCACACATTTTTGGATGACACAAATCATTTCTGGAAAGCCGAGAACACATTGAAGATGAACTCCGTTAAGGGGCCTCCCATTTCAATACCTGACGAAACGTTGAAGGTGTGCGTGCTCTTGTGAGATCAAACTGGTGTTTATCAATATGGATGATCGGTGACGTACTGAACTCTTTCACCATACATCAAATTTTGACTGACGTTTTGCACATGCAGAAGGTTCGTGCCAAGAGTGTGCTGAAAAAGCTCAAAACTGAGCTGAAGGACATTCGAAAAAACGCGTGCGTTTATCTTCTTGAGAAGACTGCCAGTGACCACAAATAGTTCAGTAGTGTTATCACCGGTGATAAATTCTGAATTGTTGAGTAGTATCCTAAGACAAAGCGGCAAAGTGAGGAGTGGCACACTGAGACATCTCCTAAACCGAAAGAGAGGTCTAATGAGCAAATGAAACATCAAAAGAATGCTAACAGTACAGGTATCACGCATGTTAACTTTGTTTCTCCAGGGCAAACTGTCAACTAAGTTCAAAAATAGCTTTGAGCACTATGGTACTTAACTTCTAAGGCCATCAGTCCCCTAGAACTTAGAACTAATTAAACCTAACTAACCTAAGGACACCACACACATCCATGCCCGAGGCAGGATTCGAACCCGCGACCGTAGTGGTCGCGCGGTTCCAGACTGTAGCGCCTAGAACCGCTCGGCCACTCCGGCCGGCGTCAATTAAGTGTTTTACAAAGGTTTCCTTGAAAGGCTCCGGAAAAGGGTGAATCGAGTGAGAATGGACATTGCAGACCAAGTGGATGCTGCAACATGACAGCACCCCATGTCACACGACCACTTCCATCATTGAATTTTTGACCTCAACCGGCATTACTGTTCTTCCATAGCACCCCCAATTCACTTTGTCTGAGTCCTTGTGACTTCTTTCCTTTCTAGAAATTGAAATATGTCTTAGAAGGATGTCATTCTTTTGAATGATGTGACCGACATGTTAAAGGCCCTACCAGTCGAAGCCTTTCAGCGCTGCTGTCAAGACTATGAACAACGGCTCTGTCGGTGTATAGCTGCTGAAGGGAACTACACTGGAGCGGACAATATTGTTGTTTGAAAAACAAACAGAACAGAATAAAAATAATAACAAAAACCTTCGATAGATAAAAAAATCACTTTCGTTTCATTTCTCACAGATCTCGTACACAAATAAGAACTTCAATGCCTACAAACATCTTATTGATAAAAAGGGAGTTCCATGTCTAGACAGCCAGCAAAACTTCACAAAATCGGACAAACTCACTCCTGAGAGACAGTGTGCTAAATCTATGGAGAAAGAACCAATTGGTTTCGCCAAATTTTTTATTTAGGAAACTACAATAAATCACCGACAGTAACACACTCTTCAGAACCAACAAAACAATAAGGATCCCTTCTGCGGATCAAGCAAATAACAACTAATTCCTCTAATCAGAGTTCCCTTCTACTCTGTACCCGAACAACTGTTCCACTCGAAGTCTGCTGCTAGCAGCTGGAAGATAGTCTAACACGACGTAAGCGACGCATCACAATCATTACGGAAGAAAGGATGATCGAGGTGGCACACCGCTGGACCGGGCGATCTTCTCCGCACTCGGCGAGTCGAGAACTGCCTGCTGAACGGCCGGCCGCCGGCTTATCTGGCCCCGGGCGGAAGGATGTTTCTGGAACTATTTGCAAACACGTGATCGCCATAAATAGTTTGTTGATTGTCGCTCCCCCCCCCCCCCCTCCAAAATCCAGGCAATCATCATAGGCCGCACCATCCGCTCCTTCCATCTTCATGGTTTCTACCTCAACATTCGTTCCATCCACCTCACCCCCACCCTGAGGTACATTGGTCTCACCCTCGACCGTCACCTCACCTGGATCCTTCACCTCCTGACCATCCAGCAGAAAGCCCATTCCCACCTCCACCTCCTGCAACTCCTGTCTGGACGGAAATGGGGATTGCATCCTTCCACCATCCTTCACACCTACAAATCCCTCATCCATCCTATCCTCTGTTATGACAGCGTTGTCTGGATCTCTTCCCCCACCTGCGTTTACAAGGCCCTCCAAATCCTCGAATGCCGTGAACTCCGCCTTGCCTTCTGTAACTGCCTTCTTTCCCCCACACGGCTCCTGAACGACTTCATCCCCTTCCCCCAACTCCTCCTTTTCCTCCAACATCTCCACATCCTTTACACCGGCCGCTGGCTTGATCCCACCCACCCCATGGTTTCCTCCTTCCTCTCCACCCCCTGCCCATTGCCGTGCCTCTATCGCTGTATCCCTCCCCCTCTCCACCTCCAAACCCTCCATCTCCTTCATCAGGGCAATTCCCAGCACCTCCCCCTCCCGGATATTGAACTTGAACACGTAACATCTACCCATCCTTCCAACTGTAACCTGGCGTTGTTTCCCCCTTCCCCAAGGCCACCTTTTTCCTCTCCGGTCCTTCTTCCAGAGCAGATTTTCCTCTTTCCCTCCCTGAGTCCCTGCACCCCCTCCTTGGCTGTTTTCCTCACCCATCCCTTCCCCCCCTGGCCATCCTTTGGAGCGCCCCCACCCCATCCCTCTTTCTCTCTCGCCCCCTCGCCTCCTTTACTAATTTTTCCCTTTTCCCTTGTCCCCGCCCCTTGCAGATCCTCCGAGGTTTTTATTCGTTATCAGTGTGAAATGTTAGTGTTGTGTTTTGGTGCCGTTATATAGTGTCATCTAGTGACGTGGTTTTCATTGTGTATTCCACCTGTTTTTCATCCATTCTGTTCCATGCCACTCCGTCCATTATGTGTTTCCATGGTACCTCTGAATCTTGTGTGTGTTTTTTGTGTAACATACTTTTTCAGATTTTTATCTCCGATTTACAGTCACCGCTTTCTATGCTTTCTTTCCTTCTGTTCCGTTTTTTTTTCTATATTCCGACATGTTTTCTTCTTTATATTGTTTTACGTGTCTTCCTGACTAATTATGTCTCTCGGCTGGAGAGCAGCGCTTATGCTGCTACCAACCCGCCGCTAATGGGGAATATCGCTCCCCCTTCCTCTGCTGCTGGTTGATGCCCTCCTAAGGACGCTGGCCGTACCTACGTGCTTCTTGTCTACTGTGGTACTTGCTTGTAAACACTCTTGCATTGGCCAGACTTCGCAGTGGTTTCGGCAACCCGCGTCGCTGATCTGTCTGCGCAGTTGCCGGGGCAGTAGGCGTCTGTGGTGACCGCAGCACAGTGCACTTTCTTTTACAGTACTACAGTAATTATTTCTCTTAATTTAATAGGTCCCACAACTTTTTAGAAAACGTTGAGTTGAATAGAAAATTATTTATATATGGCAGGATGCGTATCCGTTGCAGATTGTTTCATAACTCTACATCCCTAACAGCAGCGCTACTGTGAATTTCTGAAGTGAACGACCTTGTGTTTTACGTTACGATACACAGAGAATGCTTTAACCGTCGATATGGTGTTAACTGGCCTTCAAGTATAACAAACACTACCACGACCGACATGTTTTTGAGGTATTTCCTGTTTAAGCCACCTCGTTCTCGATTTGTCCGCACACAAGGCAGACTTTGCGGGCAGCTACCCACTAGGAGGACGTGAATAAACGGCTTTCATCTCGTCTGTGCAGGCCAGCGCTGGACCGCGCGACGTCAGTCACGTCCGACAGCTTAAGTCGGCAATATCAGCAGTTCAGTCCGGCCGCATCATCAATTCAGTGGCAGCGCTGGAAGTTGGCTGCAGTCTCGCCTCAGCACTGCATGCCGGCAGGCACGGCCCAGTTCGCCCTGATCTGCACCAGCAGTACGTCACACGTCGTACACCGCCAGCACCGCTCAATAACGTTGAAGGTCTTCAAGCCGCTGCGTATAACGACTCTAGGGTTAGTCGACTAGACACATACAACGTCACAGGAGGTACATGTCTGTTCTATGTAGTGGTGTGGATGTCAATCCAAGGATATTATAACAGAGATTCGTTTTGTTAGAAAAGTTTTTCTGTTAAAAGAGGCTCGGATCAATTCTCAGTATGAGGACACTTTATCTTAAGTGTGACAGTGGCTTAAAGCAACTTACTTCAGTAACACGAAAGTACTAAATACATAAATTCTTTACGAGCAAATATGATGTTTCTGGTCTTTTTATTACAACAAATAGAACAAATAATGACCCTTATCTGAGAGATACTCTATGTGCTGGAGCTTGGAAACAGACTACACTGAGGTAACAAAAGTGATGGCACAGCGATATGCACATTTACAGACGGTGGGTCGGCCGCGATGACCAAGCGGTTCTAGGCGCTTCAGTCCGGAACCGCGCGACTGCTGCGGTCACAGGTTTGAATCCTGCCTCGGGCATGAATGTGTGTGATGTCCTTAGGTTAGTTCTAAGTCCTAGGGAACTGATGACCTCGTATGTTAAGTCCCATAGTGCTCAGAGCCATTTGAACGATTTGAACCAATCAAAATTGTCAACAAGGCACTGTGCAAACTGGTGATGTCTCCATAATGGAATGGGCTGTTTTACACGAAATTGTCTGGGTCCTCTGCTCCAACTGAACCGACCATTAACTGTAAATGGTTATGTTCTGCGACTTTGAGACCATTTGCAGCCCTACATGGACCTCATGTTCCCAAACAAGTCACTGGGCCACAATCGTTTACGATTGGTTTGAAGAACATTCTGGACAATTAGAGCGAACGATTTGGGACGCATATCGTCCGACAGTCCGCAGCTCGTCGTCTCGCTGTAGCGTTCTAGCTTCCCGAGCACGGGGTCCCGGGTTCGATTCCCGGCAGGGTCAGGGATTTTCACCTGCCTCGAGGTGACTGGGTGTTGTGTCGTCTTCGTCATCATCATTCATCCCCATTACGGTGAGAGGGAGGCAGTGGCAAACCACCTCCGCTAGGACCTTGCCTAGTACAGCGGTGCGGATCTCCAGCATCGTCCCCTATGCTCTGTCAAGGAGTATGGGACTTCATCATCATAATCGCCCGACATGAATCGAACGATAGTGGGGCTTAATCGAGAGGTCAGTTCGTGCACTAAATCCTGCAGAAGCAACACTTTCTCAACTACGGACCTTAGAGACAGCGTGGCTCAGTATTTCTGCAGGGGACTTCCAGCGAGTTGTTGAGTCCATGCCACGTCGCATTGTTGCATTACGCCGTGCAAAAGGAGGTCCGACACGATATAACGAGGTATCCCGTGGCTTTCGTCACCTCAGTGTCATCTGCTTATGACATGGAAAACATTCTTACTTCGTACTGATTCCACTTTACATGACACGTAGCCGAAATATGGTAGAACGTATTTTGTGTTTCACGAGGCAAAATGCAGTAGCGGGGAGTGGCCTGAGAGAACTTGTAGAGATCCACCTCAACGGTAGCTAACTCGTCCCGTTTGAGGACGGCTTAAGAATCCCGAGCTCCTATAGTGTGAATCTTGTGCTGCACAGATCCACCAGAGGGCAAACCATGTCATCACTGCAGGGAATTTACAGCCAAGCGGAGACAGCCAATTCCCAGCGAGCGCCCTGCCGCGGCTCTTTGTTTGCGACAGCCGTGGCCTCGTTTCGCTGGCCTAACTGTCACGGGCTGCCTCCTGTGTGCACGCAGCTGCCCGCTCTCTACTCCCTGCTTTGCCAATTTCGCCAGTCTTCTCTGCAGCAGTAGCCGCTCTCCATACATTTGTTTGCATGTTTCCCCTGAGCTGCAGAAGAGTGACTCAATCTAAATTGCTTAATCAAAACACAGAGGATATAAAAAACGTGCTTAAATTCAGGGATAAAAAAAGGCTAGCGTCAAACACTGGCAAGGCTGCTGCTGTGTAAACGCCAGTCTCGTATGTATTCTGAGAATATGTAGGTTTAGTTTTGATTGGTTTTTGGCTTTGGTTCATGTACTCATACTTTGGGCCCCATCTGCGATACCGCACTGGGAATGGAATGTTGGTTCGATGGATCTGCGTCTAGCTCTACCTGCTCTTTCTGAGAACATCAGCAAGAAAATAAATTTCTATATTTGATCCATTCTCTTCAAATTCTGCCGCACGCATTGTTAGTTGGTTGATTTGGGGAAAACGATCAAACAGCGGTCCCATCGGATTAGGGAAGGATGGTGAAGAAAATTAGCCTTGCGCTTCCAAAGGAACCATGCCGGCATTTGCCTGAAGCGATTTGGGGAAATCACTGAAAACCTAAATCAGGATGACTAGACGCGGGTTTGAACATTCGTCCTGCCGAATGCAACTCCAGTGTGCTAACCAAACGCCACATAGCTCGTGACAATACTTACTGTTGACTTTACGTTTAGACTGCTGTTTGATGATTGTTATTGTACTTTGACATCGTTTTAAGAAAACCCTGAACCATTTTTCACAGTTTCTGCTTCAGATCTTCATTTTAATTCTCCAGATACACACCTTCATTAGAAAGAAACGAATTCGCTGAATACGAATAACTTGGCGTCAGTTGTATTAAGTACAGATGTTCTACATGTTGGTGACATATGAAAATTTGTGCCGGGTCGGCACTAGAACCCGGATTTCCCGCATATCGCAAGTTGTCGCCTTACCAAAGCGAGATCCGTGCTTGCATCCTAGGTCGCCCTAAACTTCCATATGTCACACTCTACATCCCTGTATCACAGTCTATTACTCTCATCGCTGACTTCTCGTAGCTTGTTTCTGTATCCACACATTAGTGAGAATGAGACTATGGGGAATCGAAAGATGTGAATTATGACCTAGTGCCCGCTTCGGCATACAGTGTTTACCCTGATGATGATTGACAACAGTCAGAAATTAGATCGAAATAAATTCGCTGAATGCGTGTAACTTGGCGTCAGGTCTGTTAGGTATTGATGTTCTGTTTTCGACATCGGTCGGACATTGGGTCGATCTGGAAAGCGTGCACAGGTAGACTAATGATAAGGCGACCGCTCGTGATAATCGGAAATCCGGGTTCGAGTCTCGGTCTGGTACAAATTTTCATATATCACCAGCAGGTAGAACATCTGTTCCTAATACACCTGACGCCAAGTTATTCTCATCCACCGATTTATTTCGATCTAATTTCGAACGGCTGTCAGTCATCATAAACGTAAACATTTTAATTAGTTTCAATACATACACTCCCCAGGAAAACATTACTAGATTCAACGGCACCGTGTAATCCATTCACATCATGCAATTAGTTTCGATGGTAAATATCTGACAGAGTCTTCGCGAATCTGCTTAGTCCTAAAATAACGTGTTCTGTTGGCCTCTGTCCATCTCACGACAGGTGGCCACAAACGCCAATACTACATTTAAAAAAGACTCTGTGTTATTTGGTAAAATGTTTCCTGACACCCCAGTGTAATGCGGAGTCGACCACTGGACGTCACGAGAGAAAAAGAAGGGCTACAATAGTCGATCAGCTGTTCATAATATATACGTGTCTGTAGTCAGTGCTAAGCGATGCGATGTTTGAGGTGGTGTTCAGAGTGACTTCACTGAACAGTGGATGCCTGGAAACGATTGATTTGGAGTGATGAATCACCCTATATCACCTGACTCTCTGATGGAAGTGTTTGGGTTTGGCGAATGCCTGGGGAACATTCCCTGCCGTCATGTCTAATATCAGGAATGAAGTACGGAGGAGGTGCATTACGGTATGGGCTTTCTTCGTGGTTGAGGCGTGTTCCCTTATTGAGCTTACGAAAGCGTGATGTGTATCTACTTTTAGCTTAGTTACTGGAGTTCGAAATCAGTTCAATAAAAACTGTCGCTCCTTTGGGCACGCTTGCAACTCGTACCAGACATCAGTTTTAAAGATACTTCTCACGTAAAAAAAAACTGCAAACACGACAGTACTAAATTCATACAAGTGATTGCGCTCTTCGCCCTCATAACACAACGTAGCATGTCCAAGGGCCTTTATAACAGCTCAAATAGTTGTTGAGTGAACAAAGTACTACATCTCCGAGACGTCGGTACTTAGTCATTCCTGACACAACAATCTGTTTAAGTAATACAGATATCGTGCTTAATATTTGAAAATTTTAGATTACAAGTGATCGAAGATATGTGATCGATCATTACAGTTCTCAAAACCGCACAAGCCATATTACAGTGTGATGTAATATTAATCATCTCAAGAAAAGGCTGTTAATATTTGTGTGTTTGGGGACGGCGGCGGTTGGAAAATGGTAATACTTCACAGTTGAGAGCCACGTTTTAGCTTTAGTCATTTAAGATATCCGTCAGCTGAACCAGAGGACGGCGTAATTTGTTGGTTAGGGCCACCTGGAGCACAGACAGAGAAGTCGCCGCAGGCCGACTCCCAAGAGCTAAATGTAGTGTCCAAACGGCCATAGTATCTGCTTACGCTTGCAAGGAGGTACTTGGATAAAAATCAGATTACGTTAGAACATCAGGTTTGCGGAAGTTGGGGAAACTAATTAGTCGAGAGGAAAATTCTCTCTGTGTATTTGTGTTTCTGTGTTGTATGAGCTTGCGCTTGTATGATTTCTGGGTGACAAATGGTTCACTGTAATCAGTTGGATAGCTAGAAACACGCGTAGAAAGTTTCTAACAACACTAGCGAAGATAGCCGCAAAACTGCAGCGGACTTGGCTGATGCACTTCACACGAGACACTTCACTCCTAGGCGCGATATAAGACATGTTTGTTAGGAGGTCGTGCAAAACTATGCTTGCGCGTATACCACTACCAAGGATCTACAATGGATGAGAGACACTGATGTAGTTTTTCGAACCTGTTCTCAAACCTATACATCGAAGAAGCCGTGTTAGACTTAAAACTGAATTGACAGATACATGGAGCCTGTAGTAGAAATATGCTGGAACATAAATATCCACAAACAAGTATGGTTCTTTCACAACTTTTATTCACATCAGCGGCATTTAAATAACGTTGACATAAAATGAACAATCCGCAACAGGCGTTATAAGAGCCACCATAAAATCTTTAATAAATCATACAATGATGATGACACTTCAAGATCATCCTTTAAATATCTGCAGAAAATTTTAAAATTTTGTCCTTTTGAGTTACAAGTACCATTTACAGAATTTAAACAAAGAGGACAATAATAGTATTGTATTGCAATTCACTAAGTTGAAAACAAATACTTTTGATTAGTAATCAGTCAAAAAAGGGAAATGAATTCCAGATCAAAAACCTAAATATCTCATAACGCCCTGTCAGGTTATAACATGAGCAATAGAAGTTTTACTCCTTCGAATCAGTAAACTTGAAAACATTATTTAAATGCCGCTGATGTGAATAAAAATGGTGAAAGAACCATACTTGTTTGTGGACATGTAGATTCCAGCACATTGCCAAAACAAGAGTGCTTAACCAGAGCAAACTGCTTAAAAGATTAACCTTTCATAACCGTTATACTACATGAGCTTTATTAATTGACTGCCACGTAACTTATAAAAAAATTTCTCTTTGGGCCACCTGTAGTATTTGTAAATACAACTCACAAAAATATCTACATTTAAAGCTCAGTGGTGCTGTAACTCTCTATTACTGCCGGTCATGGCCCCAGGTAGTAAATCATGTTCGTGGCCCCCTGTTTTCAAGGCCTCAAGGAAAGTTATACGCACCTGCAATCCTGCGTTATGTACAACTTTTGTGGCTCAGTCAGCTTTGAATTTTCTTCTTTTTATTATTCAGCAACTTTTGCATATGACTTACACTCGTGAAAACAAATTAAATATAGTTTTTTAGCTACATTCTCTAATTACAAGTTTTAATGCAAAACCATGAAAGCACCAAATAAAATAAGAACAAAAGAGTGCCAAGGTATTTCTTTTCCAAGTAGACCTAAAAGTAATTCGGGTATCTTCTGGCAACTTGAAACACTGATCCACGTTGAGGATTAAGACCAACAGGACGGTCGCTAATCAAAATTAGTCAAACATGAAAACCCAAATTAAATTTTTATAAGAAAGCTTCGCTCCAAAAACAGTGGCTTTCAGAGATCATAACCAGTACTTGAGTCACACGTTACAAAATGTACTCACCGTTTTCCTTCTACTCTGGTCCTTGGCTAGACAATAAATACTGGAAGATCAGCACCCAGAAAAAAAGCAGTAGGAATAAGAAATGCGCCAAATCTGAAGACACGAACCCACGACTTCGAAGGAAGGGGGAAGCAGTAATAGTTATTAAAATGCGGTAGACACAGACCTTATAGTTAAGGATTGCCATTCATAACACGACAAACCGGACCAGAGGCCTGGTGATCAACCCTAGTTACATGCGAAACAGGAACCAAACATCAGGTTGGTAGCCGTGCACAAGGCCGCACGTACGGAGACACAGCTCTCGTGAAAGATAAGTAATTTAGGTTGTAATTAATTGTAGTTGAACACTTTTAACTAATTAGATACGTTCATTAGTGTACTCTTCCAGCTCACCATTAAAAGTTTTTCTCTTACTTGCGTAGTGTTCTAGTAATCGCGAAAAGTTAGTTTGTTTACTTCCTGCTCCTTACGCCTAATTTTTCAAGTGTGCATATTTAGCGTTGTACCGCAATTGGAAGTGCATTTGCTGTAGTTAAACTGATTAAATACGTTCATTAGGGTGCTTCTCAATCTCACCATTAAAGGTTTTTATTTTATTTGCGTATTGTTCAAGTAATCGCGAAAAGTTGCTTTTGTTTATATTTTGCGGTTTTTCCTTACTTTCCGAGTGTGCATACTTAGCGTTATACCGCAATCTTAAGTGCATTTGGTGTAGATTAACTAATTAAATACATTCATTAGTGTGCTCTTCAAGCTTGCCATTAAAGGTTTTTCTTCTAATTCACGTATTCTTCCACTTATCGCAAAAAGTTCATTTTGGTTACATTCGACTATTTTGGCCTAATTTTTGATCGTGCATATTTAGCTTTATACCACAAATTTAAGTGCATTTGATAATAGTTTACTTACATATTAGTTTCCAAAACATATTTGTCCTTTTGCATCTGTATTTATATAGTATCGTTATCACTTAGTAAATCTCTTAACTAATTTCCAAACTACCATGGATACTAAGTGTGTGAGCTGCAGTAGGAAAGTTAGTTCAGGGGTTTTGTGCAGCTGTTGTGACAGGCGGTTTTATTGGGGAAATTGTAGCGGCGTGGGAATTGGGGAAGCAAACGACTCTTCCATTCTTTTGCGGGGTTTGCTCAAGAGATAGGATTATAGCTGAACAGGAGGAGAAAATTAGAGCCCTTCAGGCTGATTTGGACAGAGCGAGGGAGGAACTGAAGAGGTTAATGGGGGAGGAGGGCAAACAGCGGTGGGAAGTGGTAGCTGGGAACAGGGGCCACAGAAAGAGGACAGTGTCTGACAGTTTCCCAATTGGCACAACCAATAGATTTGCCTTGCTACCACATTTAAGTGAGGAAGAGGCTCCAATAGAAGTAGATGTAGTTAAGATGCAACAGAATCTCACTAGGAAACCAACTGTTTCAAAAAAAGTAGAAAGTAACAGGAAAGTTCTGTTGCTAGTTAGCAGCCATGGAAGAGGTGTGGGCCAGATTTTGCAGGAAAAATTAGGTGACAGGTACCAGGTCACAAACTTTGTCAAGCCAAGTGCAAGTCTTAGCCAGGAGGTAGAGGATATAGGTTCCTTGTGCAAGGGATTCACAAAGCGGGGTCACGTGATGACAGTGGGTGGAGTGGGAAACAGTATTGTTAGGGATCAGGGCTACAGTATTGAGTGTGACCTGGTGAAAATAACCTCGGCAACGACCCATACCAGTGTTGGGCTGCTACCTGCTTTCGCGCGGCGTGATCAGCCCCAGTTGAACTGCTCTGTCAGAAGGGTATATATGGAGTTGGATCAGTTGCGTAGGGCGGCCACTCTGTCAGACATTGGATTGGTTCCTGTCGAGGCTGTTGATAGGGGGGGATTTCACAAGGCATGGCCTACATCTCAATAGGAAAGGGAAGGGTAAACTGGCAGGACTTTTAGCGAAATCCATAAGGGGGGACACTAGTACTCATGGATGTACCTCTTTTTTAGACTAATATCAGTGGCCAATGAGAAGTTCAGGCAGCCAGGTGCTAAAGAGGTCCAGAACTCACCAACTTCTCACAACAGGAAAGTAAATAATAATGTTACCATATTTAACCAAAATATTGGTGGATTAAAGAAAAAAGTAGATTCTCACAATAGTAAAGTAAAAAAAAAGTTACCATTTTTCACCAAAATATTCCGTGATTGAAGAATAAAGTAGATGAGCTCCTGGTTTGTTTAGATAACATTGAATCTGATAATCTAATAGATATACTATGCCTGTCTGAGCATCACATTGGGTCTGATATGGAAAAGGTAAACATCAGTGATTATAAACTAGCTGCATATATGAGTAGAGAGAATAAGGTAGGAGGAGGAGTTGCCATATATGTCAAAAGTTATCACTGTGTAGAAAGCTTAGATACAAAAAAGTTTTGTCTAGAGCAACATAAAGAAGCATGTGCCTGTCAACTTAAACTGAAGAAGGGCTCTTTTACAATTGTAACAGTATATACGTCCCCTTCAGGAAACTTTCATTTATTCCTGGAGAACTTGGAGGCCTTGTTGTGCTTCTGTCAGATAGGGGAAAGCAAATTATTATTTGTTCAAAAAATGGCTCTGAGCACTATGGGACTCAACTGCTGTGGTTATCAGTCCCCTAGAACTTAGAACTACTTAAACCTAACCAACCTAAGGACACACACACACCCATGCCCGAGGCAGGATTCGAACCTGTGACCGTAGCAGTCGCACGGTTCCGGACTGCGCGCCTAGAACCGCGAGACCACCGCGGCCGGCCAGTATTATTTGTGTGGACTTCAATGTTGATTCACTGAAAGAGTGTAATAGGAAGAATGACCTGGAGGACTTGCTTGGTTGTTTCAATTTGACATCTTTCATTAATTTTCCTACTCGGTTAGTAAAGGACAGCAGCACATGATAGATAACACTTTTATAGAACAAGATAAGTGTAAAAACATAAATTCTTGTACTGTTGAGAATGGCCTTTCTGATCATGATGCTCAGATAGTTACAGTAAATGACATAGCTCCATTCAGTAATTCAAAACTACCCTCCAAAGTTGTGAGTTCAATTAATGACTCAACAATTAAAAATTTCAGAGAAAATCCTCAGCAGTTAGACTGGGATGAGGTGTACAAGGAACCAGATGCTAATTTAAAATATAACTTATTTCATGATACACTTGTAAGAGAAATTGAAAACTGTTTCCCAAAGAAATGTAGTTAAATGTAATTATAAGAAACCATGCAAAAAACCTTCGCTTACTAAGGGAATAAAAATATCTTGTAACCACAAAAGGGAACTGTATCTAACAACAAGAAAGAGTAATGACCCAGATACAGACAAATATTATGAAAACTACTGTGCTACATTAAGGAAGGTTATTAAAACGTCCAGAAGCATGTGCACCATGTCTGAGATTAATACCTCTGATAACAAAATCAAAACAATTTGGAATATTATTACAAGGGAGACAGGGCAACCAAGAGTACAGGATGACGGCATCACCATCAAAGAGAATGTAAACTTGATAAACTACAAGCCAGAAGTCGAAAATATTTTGAATAATCATTTTTTAAATGTTGTAGACAAAATAGGATCTAAATGTTCATTAGAAGAAGCAAGGCAGTTAATGGAAGAGGCCTTACCCACACCATTTGATACAATTGAAATTCCACCCACCTCTCCTTCTGAAATAGGAAGATAATAAACTCTCTCAAAAATAAAAGCTCACATGGAATTGATGGCATTTCCAGCAGGACAATAAAAGCTTGTTCCCAAGAAATAAGTGGGATTCTTAGCCACATATGTAATAGCTCTATGAAGCAGGGTATTTTCCCAGATACACTGAAGTTCCCCATTGTTAAACCACTACCTAAAAAAGGGGATACGTCTGATGTCAACAACTACCGCCCAATCTCTCTTCTGACTGCCTTATCCAAAATTCTTGAAAAAGTAATATATTGTAGAGTAGCTTCACACCTTTGTAAAGATAAAGTTTTAACAAAATATCAGTTTGGTTTCCAGAAGGGTTTTTCAACCGAAAACTCTATATATACTTTCACTAATGAAACATTAAATGCTCTGAGTAACCAGAAGTCACCTGTTGGGATTTTTTGTGATCTATCAAAGGCTTTTGATTGTGTAAATCATGGAATACTTCTAGATAAGCTCAAGTACTGTGGTATGAATGGGACAGTGCTCAAATGGTTTAAATCATACCTAACTGGAAGAGTGCAGAAAGTAAAAATAAACAGTTCACATAATATGCAAAAAACTGGTGATTTCTCAAACTGGGGAAAAATCAAGAATGGGGTGCCGAAAGGTTCGGTCTTGGGTCCTCTGCTGTTTTTAATATACGTATATAAATGACTTGCCATTCTATATTCATGAAGATGCAAAGCTGATACTTTTTGCCAATGATACAAGTATAGCTATCACACCCAACAATCAAGAATTAACTGGTGAAATTGTAAATGATGTTTTTCAGAAAATCATTAAGTGGTTCTCTGCAAATGAGCTCTCATTAAACTTTGACAAAACACAGTATATACAGTTCCACACAGTAAATGGAATGACACCATTAACATAGACTTCGATCAGAAATCGGTAGCTAAGGTAGAATATTCAAAATTTCTAGGTGTATGCATTGATGAGGGGTTGAACTGGAAAAAACACATTGAGGATCTGCTGAAACGTTTGAGTTCAGCTACTTATGCTATTAGGGTCATTGCAAATTTTGGCGATATACATCTGAGTAAATTAGCCTACCACGCCTATTTTCATTCTATGCTTTCGTATGGCATCATATTCTGGAGTAACTCATCATTGAGTAAAGGAGTGTTCATTGCACAAAAGCGCGTAATCAGAATAATTGCCGGAGCTCATCCAAGATCATCCTGCAGACCACTTATTTAAAGAGCTAGAGATCTTCACTGGAGCCTCACAATATATATATTCACTTATGAAATTTGTTATTAACAATCAGAACGAATTCAAAATTAATAGCAGTGTACATGGCTACAACACTAGGAGAAAGGATGATCTTCACTACTCAACTTTGGCTCAGAAGGGGGTAAACTATGCTGCCACGAAAGCCTTTGGTAAGTCTTTGGAAGTAAACCAAAGGTGGATGAAAGTAATAAGAAGTAGAATTAATGATAAAAATGATAAACTTAAAACCAAAACTGAGGACCACAAAGTAGATGACGCGGAGAAACTCTGATATGACGGTCGAAGAAAGTAGGAGACGACCACAAGTAGGTACGTTATTCCTGGCCAATTCGTTGTATGAAAATGAGCCATGGACTGTAGCAAAACCGCCGAACAAGGTAACTGAAGTGTTCGCGATGTAATGCCATGTATGAATTTTGAAAGTTAGGTCCACTGAAAAGATAAGGAGTAAGGTGGTTCTCCAGAGGAACAGTGACGAAAGGAACAAGTCCAGTTGCATGGACAGAATGAGAGGACATGTTTTAGGACATTAGACAATAGCTTCCATGGTACTTCCAGGAAGCGGAGGAAGGTTTAGGGGAAAAGTTTCTATGATAATGCAGAGATTGATAGTTTTTCATTTATCAGTCTTGTGACTGGTTTGATGAAGGCCGTCACGAATTTCTTTCCTGTGCCAAAATCATCGTTTCAGAGTACCACATGCAAATCACATCCTCAATTATTTACTGGATGTAATCCAAATCCTGTCTTCCTCTACAGTTTTTGCTCTCTACAGCAACCTCTAGTACCATAGAAGCCATCCCCTGATGTCTTGCCAGTCGTCCTACCAATCTGTCCCTTCTCCTTGTCGTTATTTACCAAATATTCATTTCTTCTCCAATTCTGCGCAGAACCTCCTCATTCCTTACCTTATCAGTCCCAATGATATTAAACAGTCGTCAGTAGCAGCACATTTCAAATGCTTCGATTCTCTTCCGTTCCGGTTGTCCCACAGTCCATGTGTCACTACCATGTAATGCACATTCTCAGAAATTTTTTCTCAAATTAAGACCTTTGTTTGATACTAGTAGAGTTATCTTGGCCAGAAGTCCCTTTTTTCCAGCGCTAGTCTGCTTTTGATGTCGTCCTTGCTCAGTCCGTCATTGGTTACTTTGCTGCCTAGGTAGCAGAATTCATCTACTTCGTGACCATTAATCCTGATGTTAAGTTTCTCGCTATTCTCACCTCTGCTACTTCTCATTTTCGTATTACTTCGACTTACTCTCAATCCATATTCCGTAATCATTAGACTGCTCATTCCATTCAGTTGATCGTGTAATTCTTCTTCACTTTCAATCATGATAGCAACATCATTAGCGAATCATATCATTGATACCCTTTCACCTTGAATTTTAATCCCACTCCTTAACCTTTCTTTTATTTCCATCATTGCTGCTTCGATTGAACGGTAGAGGTGAAAGACTACATCTCTGTCTTACACCCTTTTTAATCCGAGCACTTCGTTCTTGGTCGTCAGCTTTTAGTATTCGCTCTTGCCTCTTGTACATATTGTATATTACCCGTCTCTCCTTATACCTTACACCTATTTTTCTCAGAATTTGGAAGATCTTGCACCATATCTCATTGTAGAACGCTTTTTCCAAGTCGCCAAATCCTATGAACGTGTCTTGATTTCCCTTTAATCTTGCTTCCATTATCAACCGCAATGTCAGAATGGCCTCTCTGGTGCCGTTACCTTTCCTGAAGCCAAACTGATCGTCACCTAACATATCCTCAATTTTTTTCGTATTCTTCTGTTATTATTCTTGTGCCGGCCGAAGTGGCCGTGCGGTTAAAGGCGCTGCAGCCTGGTACCGCGAGACCACTACGGTCGCAGGTTCGAATCCTGCCTCGGGCATGGATGTTTGTGATGTCATTAGGTTAGTTAGGTTTAACTAGTTCTAAGTTCTAGGGGACTAATGACCTCAGCAGTTGAGTCCGATAGTGCTCAGAACCATTTGAACCATTTTTTATTATTCTTGTCAACAACTTGGATGCATGAGGTGTTAAGCTGATTGTGCGATAATTCTCGCAGTTTGTCAGCTCTTGCGGTCTTCGGGATTGTGTGGATGATATTTTTCCAAAAGTCAGATGGTATGTCACCAGACTCGTACATTGTATACACCAACATGAATAATCGTTTGGTTGCTCTTCTTCCAATGATTTTATAATTTCTGATAGAACGTTATCCATCCCTTCTACATTATTTGATCTTAGGGCCCTCAAAGTTCTCTTAAATTCTGATTCTAATACTGTATCCCCAATCTTTTCTTAATCGACTGTTGTTTCTTGTTCTTTTACATCAGAAAATCTTCCCCCTCATGGAGGCCTTCAGTGTACTCTTTCCACCTATCCACTCTCTCCACTGAATTCAACAGTGGTATTCTCGTTGCACTCTTATAGTTACCACCCTTGTTTTTAATGTCACCGAATGTTGTTTTGATGTTCCTATATGATGAGCCAGTCCTTGCGTCAATCATTTCTTTTTCCATTTCTTCACTCTTTTCCTGCAACCATTTTGTCTTAGCTTCCCTCCACTTCCTATTTAATTCAGTCATCATCGATTTGTATTTTTCCTGAATTTCCCTTAATATTATTGTACTTTCTTCTTTCATAGATCAGCTGAAGTATTTCATCCGTTACCGATGGTCTCTTGGCATTTACCTTCCTTGTACCTAGGTTTCTTCTTTCCAAATTCTGTGACTGGCATTTTTAGAGATGTCCATTCCTCTTCAACTGTACTGTCTACTGAGTTATTCATTATTACTGTATCTATAGCCTTAGAGAACAAACGTATCTTGTCATTTCTTAGTACTTCAGTATTCCAATACTTTCGGTATTGATTCTTCGGGACTAATGTCTTAAAGTTCAACCTACTCATCATCACTGCATTACATTATGATCTGATTATATATCTGCTCCTCGGTACGCCTCTCAAACCAGTATCTGATTTCAGAATTTCTACCTGGACATAATATAATGTAGCTAAAATCTTCCTGTATCACCCGGCCCTTTCCAAGTATAACTCTTCCTCTTATGAATTTCGAACAGAGTATTAGCTATTACTAGCTGAAACATATTACGAAAGTCAATTGGTCTTCCTCCTGTCTCATTCCTTGTCCCAAAACCATGTGTTCCCATAATCTTTTCTTCTACTTCTTCCCCTACAACTGCATTCGAGTCCCCCATCATTATTAGGTTTTCATATCCCTTTACTGTATTACCCTTTCAATATCCGTGACGTCGGCATGTACACATGAACTATCGTTCTCGGTGTTCGTTTGCTGCCGATTGTGTTAAGAACAATCCTATCACTAAATTGTTCACAGTACACACTCTCTGCCCTACCTTCCTATTCATAACTGATCCTACTCCCATTGCACCATTTTCTACTGCCTTTGATATTACCCTATATTCATCTGAACAGAAATCCTTGTCTTCTTTCCATTTCACACCGCTGATCTCTACTATATCCTGGTTGACCTTTTGCATTTCCATTTTCAGATTCTCTAGCTCACGTATCACGTACAAGTTTCTGACATTTCACGCTTATTCAGTCTTTTTCTCATGGTCACCTCCGCCTTGGCAGTCCCCTCCCGAAGTTCCGAATAGGGGCTTGGGGGCTATTCCGGAATCTTTTGCCAATGGAGAGATCATCATGACACTTTTTCAGTTGCAGGCTACATGTCCTGTGGATACACGTTATGTGTCTGTAACGCAGTGATATGCATTGCCTTCTTAAATCTCATGCTGTTGATCATTGTTGATTCTTCTGCCTTCAGGGACAGTTTCCTACACCAGTGCCCCAAACCTCTGCCCGTCCTCCCTCTTTGACAAGGCCGTTGGCAGAATGATGGTGACGTCTTATGCCGGAAGTCTTCGGCCGCCAATTCTGATTATTAATCAAGATTTAAGCGGTGGGGGATTCGAAGACGGAACCGAGGACGTTTTCATTATTAATCAGACGCTACCCCTAGACCACTGGTGCATGATAATAATTTCGAATTTATCGAACAATGAAAGTGTTGCGATGAGGCGGTCGGTCAAGGGGAGTAAATCGTGGCGAGCCGCAAAAAACCAGTCAGAAGTCTGATGACAGGAAGAAAGTGAACCATGAGCAGTTAGAGGCAGTTGACATAGCCACCTGGCTGTTTGCTCCAGCGATGCCGTAATTCCCAGCGGTTCCCCGGGAGATGTTGGTGCACAACACTAATGTGCCATCTCGATGCTCTGCAGTTGTCAGGATACAACTGTAAGGATGTACCTGTAGGTCAGTGTGGCCTCCCTGTAGCTAAAAATGTTCGTGTTAGGTTTGTATCTCTTAATAAATAAAAAGAGAATTCCAGTAATAATTTCCAAATGTTCACACGAAATCACTTCTCATATTTAAATATGGAGTTTAATTCCTATTGCTAAAGACCAGGAATTACAGATGAGAAATGATTGTGAAGGCCTCCTTGTACTCACATTTGATGGATAACGTTAAGCTTTATACTCCTCCAAAACGTTGAGAATCATGAATTAATTGGTACATAAAGTAATTTTTCGTGTAGCAGATCAACAAACTGTCTACAAGGCTCACCGAATTACGATAATAGCTCACTAAGGCACAGTGGCATGTTTACAAATGTTACTTGTCACGTTCATCATTGATTATAATAGTCACTGCTCATATCTCGAACAATTCCGAGGCTAGTTCAAACAACACCAGAGCACAGAGTGTAGAGATCACTAAAATCGCGGAGCAAATTATATAATGACCAAGACTTAACTCCAAGAAAAACTACAAGCGTAATTACGGAATTGCGCGCTGGAATATTATGTGATTTTGGTAATTCGATTATTATTTGAAATTTCCCTGGGTCAAACTATTCCTTTTTAAACAGACGTAATAACTGCAGTCAGACTGTATCCAATTACCGAAATGGACAGTAGCTACTTAAATATGTAGAGCAAAGTTATGGCTACACTATAGGAATTCCTGACTTTTAGGTATGGCATCCATATTGATTATTACAATTTGCATATTAAAAATTACGCAATTCTTAATTATGGCTGTTACATATTTGTTACTGGTGTCGTTGGTTTCAGAAAATTTGGCGCTTCAGTTGTATGTTAACATATTCCAGAAATTTATAGTGGTTTGGTCACAGTATGAGTTGGCTGAAATATTTAATTAATTATATCTCCTTAATTAATTATATTTGTTCTAAAATACAAATGCCTTTGAAATTAGCAAAAATTGGTCTACGGTTTAGAGATAATTTGCTTCAGAGAAATTTATGAATCCATTTATTAGTTCACTAGCTTTTTATGGATGCCTTCTAGATCGAAAACTTTGAAATATAATAACTTTTGAAATACATTATTTCAAACAAAACTAATTAATACAGATGTTCAGAACAGTGAAATATCGGAGTAAATAGATTAAAGACCGGAAATCAGTTTACATTTGTTTGTAAGTTCATCTAATGTGTTCCCAGATAACGGATTCTATCATCAAAATTTTTGTGAAGAATAGCAGCAAAAAAAGAAAAGAAAATTTGTATGGATCGTAGCTACTGTAATTAGGAGTATAAAGGTAAAGTAGGATGGTGGAGGACATATCTCCTTTGTCACACAGTGTCTAGGAAAGGCGTGCAATTTTAGTCTCTAGGTAGAGTCCACCTGTCAATGTTCTAGCCTATTCATACCGAAGCGTTACCACCAAGCAGAGAGTAGTGCAACCCATGTGTACATAAACAGCTTTTAACGTTTGCCTCAACCAAATTTATACGACAGCCCATATTGCTGAGCCAAAAAAAACATTATGATCACTGCCTGGTGGCACTCTGTGCACGAGACGCGGGAAGGACACCACAAACGGAGAAGAGATAATGAGGTAAAGGTCGCAAATGGTGAATAGCTACTGATACAAGCATCTTTGACAAAAGACTGATCGTTGTGTCCCAGAACCTGGCAACAGCATCTCGGAAACGACGAAGGTGTTCGGCTGTTCGTGTGTTACTGTCCTGAGCATCTATGGAAAGTGGTTGAAGGGCGATGAAAAAAGGAGTAGGCGATATGTGGCAGATCTGATGACAGACACATTTTGGAACACACCGTCTGCGATCACAAGTTGACCTAACTACAGCATCAATTAAATTGTGTGTTACTGTCCTGAGCATCTATGGAAAGTGGTTGAAGGGCGATGAAAAAAGGAGTAGGCGGTATGTGGCAGATCTGATGACAGACACATTTTGGAACACACCGTCTGCGATCACAAGTTGACCTAACTACAGCATCAATTAAATTTCTATGGGCGCAGGATTATTGAGATTCGCGTGGACCAACGGAAATTGTTACATCACGTCGAGGTTCGAGTCCCGTTACGCCATCACCCAAGCGATCTGATTCTCGAAGCATGAATCGCGGAGTTGGTGGTTTAATGCAGTGGGAGACATTCATTAGAGCTTTCATAGGGCTAGAAGCGTGCTGTAATTATTTGGAAAGCATGATAGTGAACTCGCGTTGGGGCCTGTTGCACACCTTTGCCACTGTCCATGTTGCCCGAGTCATGAAGTAATGAAGAGTTGATGAGGGCTGAAGCTGGTACTGCTGCTGTTGCCCGATTCTCGGCGGAGACTTTTCATTTCTCTCTCTTTTGTTCAAGTATGTAAACTATGTAAATTTTAAATTAATCTCAAGTTCACCAAAAGTGGAACGCCTTGTATGACTAGATATAGAACGTTCATATTCACAGGACATGTACATTAGTATGTTCTGCAGATATGATTAGCATTTCAGTCACCTCAGTTCAGCATGTGTCCAATTGACGAGCAGGGATCACTGACCGCAATGGGCCTTATAACTAAATCCATGCATGATGGCATCGATGCTTATAAGGCGTGAATGGCGTCCTGCGGTAAGTAGTAGAATAAACTTCCTTGTGGTCTATTTTGTTATAGTGAGTTGCCTACATCAGGGGTACGTATGCACTCAGGAGCAAACATATTGTTCTTCTTTGATTGAGAGGTACTTAACCTACTGTTCACCTTTGATAGACAGATACTTAACCTGTTGTTCTGCTAAAAGGCTCCTTCCTTTTCATTGACAGGGATTTAACCTATTATTCCCCCTCCCACGACCCCACCAGCTCACAGAGCTCACAGGAAACTTCACCCCTCGCTGCTACAGGTACACTTTCAGGACTGAGTTATTGGAATATCCCTCTCACGCTAATCAGTTTGTATGACTAATTAATAAAATTGATCAATTAATTAACCACTCCAGCACTCCTCCCCTCCTGCCTCCAGAAAATGATGGTAAGTTTAAATTCTATCAGAACAATGCAACACACCATAGCTACCTCCACTAACCCAAGAAAATGGTGGGAAAATAGCTCACTTGGGCTACCTCCACTAAGCTAAGTCATCCAACTGCCACCTCTCTCTAGGAAATGGCAGGAAAATGACTCAGCCTGTGCTGGATAGGATGGATGTAAGTCTGTATTTAAACAGTCTTTATTTAAACAATTTGAGGTAGTAGCTCCATCCAGTGTATCCACCATGAGGTCCGGAGTCCAACTGATCTAATACACAGTACTGCCACCAAAGGGTGCTGTCGTCCCTTCCGTGATGTAACCCAAGATGGCTATCTGGATGGGGAAAAATGGTGGCAAAAGACTCACCCTGTTCTGGGCTGCTGGCGAGAAGAAGGAGTGTACTTTATTTATTTCGGAACAATTTATTTAGGGGCGGATTTGACATAGTATATTGATTACACTGATACAAAACACATGCCACAATGTCCTTGGGGTCAAAGTAAATAGACTGCAGACCTGCAAACTAATCGTAAACTGTCGAAATAATGCTGTACAGTGATGTACAGACACACAAAGAACTCGTAAATTGCCTAAATAATGCAGTACACAGCATACAGACCTGGAAACTACTCGTAAATCACGGAAATAACGCAGTATACCAATATACAGACATGCAAGCAACTCATGTGAACTGTTCCAATGCGTGCACAAGCCAACGCCACAGACTCCGCATATGCCCAGGGTGCACACAAAGTGACAACACTGCTGTCAGCTGCTGAGCTTCACACAGGTGTCCATTTGAGTCCTGCAAGCATGAGGTGTATGATGAGATAAAAGAAATTATTCAGGTAGTGAAGGGAGATGAAAATTTAATAGTCATGGGTGAATGGAATTCGACAGTAGGAAAAGGAATAGAAGGAAACGTAGTAGGTGAATATGGATTGGGGCTAAGAAATGAAAGAGGAAGCCGTGTGGTACAATTTTGCACAGAGCATAACTTAATCATAGCTAACACTTGGTTCAAGGATCACGAAAGAAGATTATATACATGAAAGAACCCTGGAGATACTAAAAGGTTTCAGTTAAATTATATAATGGTAAGACAGAGATTTAGGAACCAGGTTTTAAATTGTAAAACATTTCCAGGGGCAGATGTGGACTCTGACCACAATCTATTAGTTATGAACTAAAGATTAAAACTGAAGAAACTGCAAAAAGGTGGGAATTTAAGGAGATGGGACCTGGATAAACTGAAAGAACCAGAGGTTGTACAGAGTTTCAGGGAGAGCATAAGGGAACAAATGACAGGAATGGGGGAAAGAAATACAGTAGAAGAAGAATGGGTAGCTTTGAGGAATGAAATAGTTAAGGTAGTAGAGGATGAAGTAGGTAAAAATACGAGGCCCAGTAGAAATCCTTGGGTAACAGAAGAGATACTGAATTTAATTGATGAAAGAAGAAAATACAAAAATGCAGTAAATGAAGCAGGCAAAATGGAATACAAACGTCTCAAAAATGAGATCGACAGGAAGTGCAAAATGGCTAAGCAGGGATGGCTAGAGGACAAATGTAAGGATGTAGAGGCTTATCTCACGAGGGGTAAGATAGATACTGCGTACAGGAAAATTAAAGAGGCCTTTAAAGAAAAGAGAACCACTTGCATGAATATCAAGAGCTCAGATGGCAACCCAGTTCTAAGCAAAGAAGGGAAAGCAGAAAGGTGGAAGGAGTATATAGAGGGTCTATGCAAGGGCGATGTACTTGAGGACAATATTATGGTAATGGAAGAGGATGCAGATGAAGATGAAATGGGAGATATGATACTGCGTGAAGAGTTTGACAGAGCACTGAAAGACCTGAGTCGAAACAAGGCACCGGGAGTAAACAACATTCCATTAGAACTACTGACGGCCTTGGGAGAGCCAGTCCTGACAAGACTCTACCATCTGGTGAGCAAGATGTATGAGACAGGCGAAATACCCTCAGACTTCAAGAAGAATATAAAAATTCCCATCCCAAAGAAAGCGGGTGTTGACAGATGTGAAAATTACCGAACTATCAGTTTAATAAGTCACAGCTGCAAAATACTAACGCGAATTCTTTACAGACGAATGGAAAAACTGGTAGAAGCCAACCTCGGGGAAGATCAGTTTGGATTCCGTAGAAATATTGGAACACGTGAGGCAATACTGACCCTACGACTTATTTTAGAAGCTAGATTAAGAAAAGGCAAACCTACGTTTCTAGCATGTGTAGACTTAGAGAAAGCTTTCGACAATGTTGACTGGAATACTCTCTTTCAAATTCTAAAGGTGGCAGGGGTAAAATACAGGGAGCGAAAGGCTATTTACAATTTGTACAGAAAGCAGATGGCAGTTATAAGAGTAGCGGAGCATGAAAGGGAAGCAGTGGTTTGGAAGGGAGTGAGACAGGGTTGTAGCCTCTCCCTGATGTTATTCAATCTGTATATTGAGCAAGCAGTAAAGGAAATAAAAGAAAAGTTCGGAGTAGGTATTAAAATCCATGGAGAAGAAATAAAAACTTTGAGGTTCGCCGATGACATTGTAATTCTGTCAGAGACAGCAAAGGCCTTGCAAGAGCAGTTGAACGGAATGGACAGTGGCTTGAAATGACGACATAAGAAGAACATCAACAAAAGCAAAACGAGGATAATGGAATGTAGTCGAATTAAGTCGGTGAAGTTGAGGGTATTAGATTAGGAAATGAGACACTTAAAGTAGTAAAGGAGTTTTGCTATTTGGGGAGCAAAATAACTGGTGATGGTCGAAGTAGAGAGGATATAAAATGTAGACTGGCAATGGCAAGGAAAGAGTTTCTGAAGAAGAGAAATTTGTTAACATCGAGTATTGATTTAAGTGTCAGGAAGTCGTTTCTGAAAGTATTTGTATGGAGTGTAGACATGTTTGGAAGTGAAACATGGACGATAAATAGTTTAGACAAGAAGAGAATAGAATTTTTCGAAATGTGGTGCTACAGAAGAATGCTGAAGATTAGATGGGTAGATCACATAACTAATGGGGAGGTATTGAATAGAATTGGGGAGAAGAGGAGTTTGTGTCACAACTTGACTAGAAGAAGGGATTGGTTGGTAGGACATGTTCTGAGGCATTAAGGGATCACCAATTTAGTATTGGATGGCAGAGTGGAGGGTAAAAATCGTAGAGGGAGACCAAGAGCTGAATACTCTAAGCAGATCCAGAAAGATGTAGGCTGCAGTAGGTACTGGGAGATGAAGAGGCTTGCACAGGATAGATTAGCATGGAGAGCTGCATCAGAACAGTCTCAAGACTGAAGACCACAACAACAACAAGAACAACAACAAGCATGAGGTGGCAGCATCCCTTTCATACTTGACACCTGAGAAATTCCAGTCAAAACAAGTGTTCACCTAGGCAACGTAGCTGACACGATGACGCATAGCTGCACTGCAGGTCCAGTGCCATGAGAGATGTTTGCAGAGCAGCTAAAAGCTTCACAATGCTATACTGGCGTCACATGTCTATCTAAATAAGCGCCAACTCACCCTCTGGGCCAATGGCGCAAAGCCTCTTTACCTATGAATACTGACGTCACAGGTTGCACTATAGAAATCTGATGCAGAACAACATCGAATGTTTGTCCCTGATGAACATAACAGATCATGAGAGCTGTATTTAGCTGTGCATGTGTGATTACCTGCCCAGCATGGCTGACACATCGCCATTAAATGTTCATCCTGCAGTCAAAATAAATTTCAGAAACGTTAAATGTTCTCACCACTAGAAACCTACATCATGTCTGTGTACACTCGCAAAAACACCGCTAATCATTAAACCATTCCTGTTGTTTGGAAAGAGAGCACTGTCTAAGCACAGACTGGGGGAAATCAGAACAATTATGGAAACAGAATTCGAAGCACAGTCCTACAGAATAGAAAAATTGTGGGAATTTTTTTATATCCTACAGCTACAGTGTCTGGAGATGTCCTGATGCCACAGTGACGGATGAGTGACGGAAACTACGCCAGAGATGGATGGTCTGTTTCAACTTGTCTTTGAACACGCTTTCTCAGAACTTTCCATTCATACTTTGCCTCGAACTTGTTCGAATCAGTTTGTAGACACTCCTATGTCCCAGCACAAAGGATATTTTGTCAATTAATGAAACATTATCATTGAATCTTATTGAATTTACCTGCAGAATTACTGATGACACCAGTGTGGAAGCACTGTCCGCTTTTTTTTCCCTTCTGCAGACAAAACTTTCAGAGTCTAGGAACTATTTTGCCCAAATCACATATTGCACCGACAATTGAACCCTGCAAAGTTGCCTAAATATCGTCAAATATGGAAAGACTCTTACTTAATCTCACTGCTCTGCCACTGAGGACAGGAACTTCAATAATAGAGCGTGAAACTGATCTCCAACCCAGCAATATATCACCGCATACCATGTCGATGTAGTAAACGTAGAATTCGTATCCTGTGCCATACAAATTCGTCCCTATTACAACATTCTTATAGCTATCAGCTGCCAGACTCTCCCACATATATTTCGAAGACAGACAGCATAAGCACATGCACCATAGGTATACCTCTCGCTATACTAGATATTCCCCCCGACGTCAGGCAGTCATCCACTCTGACACGTGACCAGAGTGGCCTTAGCAGACTGAATTCACCCACAGAACTGTTCTTCAAATTCGAGGCCAGCCACCTCAGCACAAAAGCGTTACAGATTACAGCCCTGACCTGCTAGCTTGCGTGCTTTTCTACACTAATTTTCAGGCTCTGGGATTACAAGAACATATGTAATTTTGCATGGTTTGTCAGAATGTCATACCATTTTCGCGATACTTCTCGATACCAAATACATTGAATATCGCTTCCATAGCAGTATTGCTCACGCAACATAATTCCAAAGAAACAGACTGGAAATTATTTCTCTAGAAACCCGAAACTTTACCGAGGTGGAGCGTGCTGTAAACCACTAAGTAACTAGAAACTTCTACTGTCTGCGAAGACCTCTACATGAAAACTCAAAAAAAAAAAAATAGTGGAAACTGATATTTCCAACTCACGAATACCGATGTCAGTGATATGATTGATTCCAAATCATCCTTATAGTTTACAAGGTAATTTAAGGTGTTTCTCATGTCTACATAACCACCAAATGTGTCCACCACCCATCTTTCACCTGCTAGATGCACACATCACACCAGACTGAAGCGCCTAGAACCGCACGGCCACACCAGCCAGCTGTTTAGGTACAGCCGCTTGGATACCACAGCCAGCACAAAAGCTGTCCAACATATACTAGGTATTAGTCTGCCATTCGGCATCTAGAGGACGACATGGTTAAGTCAACTACCTTCCTGCACGCCAATAGTCCTCTCCATTCAGACAGCTCCTGTCATTAGCGGGAAACGTGAATCATTCCTGTGAGAGGCCCCACCGCTGCCATGCTAACCATGCATAGACAGAATCGTCCTATGAAATTAACCACACTTATATTTGATCACTATACAAAATAACACTGACCAAAAATCAGTGATGGGTGAACATGTCTCATAAGTTCTTCTTCTGAGTGGTGCCGCTGTGTCTTAGAAAGAGAGGCTTAATCGTCTTACAAACCGCCAGATGTTAAAAAACACGATCGCAACAACTTGGACTGGGTTATAGGCGATGGTTGACTGTGAAGGATCACAAACAGTAGATGGTGTGCTGATGCAGGTCGTAAGAAATGTGCACTAGCTTTCCAGATCTCTGGTGGCATGCTTTCCAGTACAAATGATGTCTGTGATTTGGAATTAAGTCCTTCTATTCAACCACATACCTGCATTTGATGCTACGAAGAAGACCTTTAATGAATACAGGCACTAGCGAATCATATTTCTGGCGCTCTCATATCCTGAGATGAGTCACCTTTTTCGAACCTATCAGTACAGTAAAATTTTAGGAAGTCCCAGTTCCTCTTGTACCTGCAGGCATTTCTGCAGTTTTGTGCATGTGATTGTTCCAATTTATGTAGGAACTGAGCTGAAGTCGGAGAGAGCTGTATCTACCACCTGTTTAGAAACGGAGTGACCTGAGTTAGTGTGACAGGACTGTGTTCTGACCTTTCGGTGGAAATGGGAACATGTTGTCGTAGCTCTGCCAACAGTGTAGGAAGTGTATGTCAGATCCAAATGAAGCCTGCTCCAGCAACATGAGGTGGTGGAGTGGTTAATTAATTGATCAATTTATTTAAGTAGTCTACTAAATTGATAAGAGTGAGAGGGCAATTCCAATAACTCGGACCTGAAAGTGTACCTGTAGCTGTGAGACATGAGGTTTCCTCTGAGGTGGTTCGGTGGTGGGAGGAGGAACAATAGTTTAAATGCCTGTCAATCAAACAGAAGGATCCTTTTAGCAGAACAACAGGGTAAGTACCTGTCAATCAAAGGAGAACAATAGGTTTTCCCCTGCGTGAGTACCTGCCGCTAACGTAGGCAACCCACACTAGCAAAATGCAACACAACGAAGTTTGTTCTACTACTGTGATATAGCCATCCAAACTGCTTTCATCTGATTCCATTGTTCATCTGTGGTGGTTGGCATTGGATCAAAGTACTTCACCTGTCATTTCACCATGTCCCACATATTTTCGACATGTCTGGTCATCTGGAGTGCCAGGACAAAAGCCTGACGTCATAGTACACCAAGAAGGCACGTAATTCTGCAGCAGCAGGTCGTCGTGCACTGTCTTGCTGAAGAATGGCATTTGGGATGCTGTGCAGAAAGGTTTAGGCCATGGTTCGCAGGACGTCAGTCACGTAGGTCACGCTATTCACAGTGCTGTCAACATCATCTAGCTGTGATTCGTGATCATACCCAATAGCACCCCACACCATAAGGCCTTGAGTTGGTGCTGTATATCTTGTTTGAATGCGGTCACTGTGATGACGTCCTCCTCGTCTGCAGCTAACCAAAATGCAGCCGTCGTTCTCAAACAACGAGAAACTGGTTTCATCTGAGAACAGTATCTGATGCCATGCCTGTCCTGAGTGGCGTCGTTCGATACACCATTGACGGCTAGTATGTTGCTACACATTCGTCGAAGGTAGGTGGAGAAGTGGGCGATGCCCACGTAACCCATGCCGAAATAAACAGCAACGGGTTGTCAACATTGTAGTGTACGATATGATACACCGTTCCACTTTCGCACCAGAGCTGAGGAGGACTCAGATCTGTCCTGCAGTGCCATTCGGTTGAGGTGTCAACCTTCTCGGAGTGGGCGTGAAAGTGGTGTGGTTGGTGCGACCTGACCCATCTCGTCGTCCTCTATGGCTTTCCGTGAACCATTCTGCATGCACCCTTTGCACTGCCGAAAAACTTCATCCCACACGAGCAGCAGTTTCCCGGATGGACGCATCACATTCTCTCATAACAGTAATGCGTCCCCTTTCAAATTCACTGATTTGGCGGTACGGTTTGCGCGTACGTCTGCGAGGCACTCTGCACATGTGCTCAAGCCACACTGATGCGTTACCTTCGGTTGACAACAGTGAGAGCCACATGCACAGTTTACTGGTAGGTGATGTTTCTCTGTGATATCCATGTTGACATTGAACCTGCGGGCCTCCATGGTTTAAATACTAATCACTTCTGCAGAACATACTAATATACATGTCCTGTGACATGAATGTCCTATCTCCAGTCGTTCAGCGTGTTCAGTTTCTTATACATAAGTGAATGTAAATTGTTTCAGCAGTATCCCATAATATTGCACAGTTATGTAATGTAGCATTTTTACGGGTTCTGAGTCGAATAAACAAATAAATTGGGAATAATTAAAACGAATATAAACACACATTGTAATAAACACATAATAATTTGTATCCCTCGAGAGTCAAATTAATCGTAGTAGAACAGAGTTTCTCTTAAACGAACCTTAAGATTTGAGACGAAAGCTTTGCGTACTACAAGTACCTTCGCACAATTTACGTATTCTCCGCGGAACTTGGGTAAAGACTGCAGCAGATAATAACCACATTTGGTCTCTACGCCACTTAACGTGCTTTTTGAGTGTAGAATAATTACCTGTCATTATTGTAGGAGGCCTTAAATTATTTCGTGAAAATCTAAGGGGATCAAAGGTAGATATGTTCTAAATCTTCCACTGGCTAAAGAATAATTCACGGGTGCCTGTCGACAAGGATTACCTGCGAAAGCGAACAGGTTGCAGTCCTGTGCATACAGGGTGTCGCAGGATGAATGATCAGTATTCAGTGATATGACTGTGAGAGTCTTTTGAAGCAAAAAAGTTTAGTAAATATGGATTCTAAAACGCACACTTTAAGAGGTGTCAGCACTTCTTCACCTCCGATACTGTGAAACAAATGTCTTTTACTGCAAGCTCTTTGCTTTCCATATTTTGGAGGAGGTGGTATGGACCAAAACAAGGAAATAATGCCTAGCTAACGTAGGCTCTAATGTGCAATACCTTATGAGCTATTAGGAAAGAGCTCATGTTTACTAGAATCTTTTATTTTGATCCGTACTACCTCCTCCAAAAATATGAAAAGCAAAGAGCTTGAGTAGAAGAGATTTGTTTCACAGTGTAGAAGATGAACAAATGCTGATAGCTCTTAAGGTATGCATTTTCTTGTATGTTGACTAGACTTTCTTGGTTCGAACGATCATTCCTGTCATAGCCCTGAACACTTACCAGTCCTCCTCGGACACCCTGTGTTATATCAGAGTTACATGAGACATTCTATTTCCTACCTTGTGTCAGGATAACACTAGACTGTGGTTCGTCACATTTCAGGAGGTTATATAGCGTGCACGCGGTAACAACAATTCATCTGCTAGTAGCACTGGAGTCGTTAAGGTAGTCGCATACAAAAATACAGCATACATCGTAGACCACGATCATTATGCCCAAAAATAACAAATTTCCCACAACAATGATGTTTGCTGGATTTTAAATTTCCATTCCTCTACTAAACAAAATCTAGATCATGGAAGTGCTTAGTGACAACATTGTAGCGACGGTTGGAAAAATGGTAGAACCGAACGCTAATAGAAATACATGTCGTATTAGCAATAATCATATTAGCAATAATCACGTTAATTTAAAACTGAGATAAAAACGTAGGTAGGCAGCCCGCGCAGCAGTGTACGGGTGAGAAAAATCTGTATTGGGAGTGACATTGCGTGGTATGAGAGTCACGTCGCAGCACTGCGAGAGAGACATGTGGAAATCTACAGGCAAAAAGACTAGTGCGGTTGAAATACAGTAAAAACAGGGGCAACGGAAAGCAGCAACGGGGACCAAGGAGAATGTTAAATCTGATTTGAATAATACATGTTCTGCGTAAAAGGGCACAGATTCTACCCGTAACCAGTCTCTGCCACAGCACGACGTGAACGGATTTTACGACAGAAGATAAAGTCTGCCACGCCCACGATATTCCACCCGCTTCGGGGCTTCACTGCTTCCTATGCAGTCTGACATGAACGTCGAACAGGAATGGCGATACAAACAAACGAAGCAGAAATTAAATTTCATGAAAAGTTTGGTAACATTCTACCCGATTTTCCTTACCCTTGTCTGAAAATTAAGATCATCGTCAATGGGTGAGATAAGATTGAAAATCAGACAGGGCCAACCTGAGGCAATCGGTCACAGTTATGGATCATGTATTGACTCTTTGCTTTAGCTGCATGTTCTTAAATAAACGGAATTGGATCGAGTACGATCTGTACTCGTAGTAGCAGGGCTGTTTCTAGTGATTGGACGATACCCGGGAGAGTTTTCTAAAGGTTTTTCTTTTTTCGATGCCATGGGTGGTGATAATTTTTTCTTCTCCATGTGCCTAATGTACACTCACAACCTGTTTAGAATATTCTAGTATTTCTCTGTCCTTACACAGTTTTCGCTCTACACGTATCTTCGACGTCGTGGCTAATTAATTCTGAAAACAGTAATACGAATAACTCGTCCACTCTTCCCATATCGGTTTTCCACCCAATCTCAGTCGTTCTTCTTAACTTAATTTTCCTTCTCCACACTTCAAAATGTTCCAATTTATTCTTTTATGGACCTGCAGCTGACTACATTTCATAGTCAAAGCATGTTGCGTTGTCCCAGAAACAAAATATTTCAATAACTTCTGTTCAGTGTCAAAATTTAACAGTCCTTTTCGAGATCTACTTTTGCTATGTTGGTCACTTCAACAATCCTGCGTGTTCTAACTTCTTAGACAAGACAATCGTTTAATTTCTTCTACAACCGTGTCGTATCAGGTTCGATGCTAAGCAAGCCCCTAATCCCCTTTCTGCCAATATTAATTACCTTCATCTTATGTTTCTTTATCCATTCACCACGCCAAACTCAAACTAACTATTGGAAATTCTACGTTCTTATAGCGGGAATGACAAGATCTGATGTGAAACTTCCTGGCAGATTAAAACTGTGTGCCCGACCGAGACTCGAACTCGGGACCTTTGCCTTTCGCGGGCAAGTGCTCTACCAACTGAGCTACCGAAGCACGACTCACGCCCGGTACTCACAGCTTTAATTCTGCCAGTATCTCGTCTCCTACCTTCCAAACTTTACTGAAGCTCTTCTGCGAACCTTGCAGAACTAGCACTCCTTAAAGAAAGGATATTGCGGAGACATGGCTTAGCCACAGCCTTGGGGATGTTTCCAGAATGAGATTTTCACTCTGCAGCGGAGTGTGCGCTGATATGAAACTTCCTGGCAGATTAAAACTGTTTTAATCTGCCAGGAAGTTTCATATCAGCGCACACTCCGCTGCAGAGTGAAAATCTCATTCAAGATCTGATGTGTGTTACTCTTGTATTTACATTGGTCGTCTTCCTTTTTCTTTCACTTTCCTGTTCATCTCATTGACGCACAAGTTGAACTACAATGGAGCGATACTCAGGCCAACCCTGCCTCATTCTAGCGATGACTTTGTCGTTGTTGACCTCACACTTCTGTTATTTCCATTTATTTTTATGTTTGTTACTGTAGATTATTTGTATGAGAGGCTATTTTGAACTAATTTATCTCAAGATTTGTAAACCTTATTCAAATGAGGAGTTTTAGAATAGGCTACCAATAAAGTTAACATCAAATTTTGGGACCGTGTGTCAGATAGACTTTGGAACTGACGGATGAAAAAGGAAGGCATAAGAGACTACCAAAGGCAAAGAGCGCATTCTTCATTAAAAGAAGTCTCCTAGTATGGAGAACAGCATTGTATGGCAATGAACTGTCAACGGTGGGAAAACCGGAAACCAAGAGAATAGAAGCATTTGAGATGTGGTGCTATAGAAGTATTCTGAAAATTAGGTGGGGGAATAAAGAAATGAGAAGGTCTCCTGCAGAATCGGCGAGGAGAGAAAAACGTGGAAAATATTGACTAGAAGAAGGAATTGGGTGATGGGGCGAGGTTAAGACATTAGGAAAAAATATCTATTATACTGGAATGAGCCGTAGTGAACCAACAGATGAGGAATACAGATAGTGTTATATATCTAACAAGTACTTGAGAACATGGAGTATAAGAGATACAAAAAAAAACCTCTTCGTAATATGATATGAGGTTTTTTTTTTCATTCCGCCTCGTTAATAGCTCATGATTATCACGTCTCCAGTATGTTCACCTTTTCTGGAGTAAAGTAGTCATGTAATACATGGTCAAACCAGCTCTCAACTGCGTGATTGACGTTTTCGTTGTCGTTATCCTGAAGACCCCTCACTTGTTCTTTCAAGGTAGGAAAAACACTGCAGTCGAAAGGAGCCTACCTGTAATACTATCATACCCTGATTGTTTAAGTCACAATGGCCGTGATATCATAAGCCTAAGAGTTCGAGTGCAAAATAATGGGATCTTAAACAAAGCCAAAACGTAAATCTAATGCTAAAATGGCAGGCTAACATAATATCAACCTTCGTGGCATAACGCATTACAGCAGCAACTTCACGTACTGACTTCACTTTGCATCTGCTTGGGCCGATTGTAGATCAGGTAAAACAGTTACTCGGATAAATTGTTCTGCCGAATGAGTTTCTTTTACTTGTCTTCCCAGTAGTTTTTTTATTCTCACGCTCCGATGTTGGTTTTCATCCTGCGTAATATTCTTCTAAGTTCCTCCACTTTTTTTCAACTCTGGAAGTTTTTTATCTTAGTTTTGAATTTTTCTGTTTTGAATGTCTCCTCCAGCTGTGTTCTTCTCTTAATTTTGATCTATTGATTTTTGTACTTTTCGTTATTGAATTGTTGGAAGATGATTGTAGATTCCATTCTACTGGTATTTCTTCAGTATCCAAAATCTTTTTAATTATGCTGTTCACAAATTTTTAACCAGTATCTCGTCTTCTCCAGATGTAATACAATGCTTTAGTTTCTTGATAACATCTTAGATTTAGACAAAACTGGGGTGAATAACTAAAATTTTCAATTTAAGATTGTAAGAATGTCTATGTTTCACTATTTCTTCATAGAGGAACAGTCTGTCAAGGTAGACAGCTAGCAGTTCGCGGTAATCTGTGTTGTTCAGTGCCAGTTCTGCATTTTGTTGCCAGAAGTAAACTTTGGTTTTGCCATACCACTTTCATAATGTTTTAAAAAAGTCTGATGGGTTGTTCCTCTGAAAGGATTCTTAAACGGATTCTAACTACATCACGTTGAATATTCTTCTGGCATTTCTTAATATTCATCAAGTTTTGATAATTTTCTGGTTTTTGGTACTTTACCATTTTCTTCACATTAACGTCATTTTGTCTACGGCTTCATTCCAACCTGCATTCCACCATCTGTGACTCAGAGATCTTCTTAGAGGGGCAACCTGCTCGGCAAATTCTGTAATTTTCCTAGGCATGTGCATTCAGTCTTTAGTCAATTATTACTAGTTGTCTCAAAACTGAAAATGAGGGAGGCAGTTTGGACTTTTGTTCTACCTACCATCACTTCTTTTCGAGTTCTGCGTTTGTTTACTCGACTGGTAGTTCGTATTTTGATTTTTGTCGCATAAAGATCTGTTTTCATACTAATTCACGTTTTGAATATGACATCCATCATTTCCTACTCATCTGATTTGCATATTTCAACATGGCCTACTTCAAACTTAATTATCTCCATTTACTTATTATTTCAATTCATTTCATTTTTTCTTTGTTATTTTAATTTTTTATTTTATTGTATTTCACTTCTTTTGCTCATGTGTTTGCAATGTGGTAAATATTATATAATTCAAGATTGAAGGCATTGCAGATTTCAGTTATTGTTATGCCATATGGATTTATTCATTTATGTCCAGGATATTGATCTACAACAGCTATAAATGATTCTAATACTACAGAACTGAAGTTCCACATCAGTATTTTTTCATTTTTTTAGGGATTTTATTCGTATTGTCATTGGGCCGTTACAATTGAGTAGAGTGTGCAACTTGTTTGTACATCTGATGTTAAAAGTGATAGTTCCCTGATGTGGAATGTAACTTAGTGATGGAATCTATAACGGCTCTGCCAAGATGAGGTGTGTTCTTCATAATCCATTTTCCTAGTTTCTCTCTGAAGATTCTATAGTTTTCAGATCTAGTACGTTGTGATTTATGGATCTTGTTTCTGGCATTGGGAGGATTAAGATTTTTTTCTTCGTCTAAAATTTATTTAGTTTCTTCAAGTTGCAAACTTTGAACATGGATTTATATTCAGAGCACAAAAGAAATGTTTTATCTAGATGTTCCGACTTCATGTTGAATGTTGTTTTCGGCTCTCCAGAACTTTTAGGCCCAATTGCGCTGCCATTGAGAATGGCACATTTCTTTTTATGACTGCCAGATACAGTAGGCCTTCCATTGAACTTTTCCATCACAGATAATTGTTTGACTTTTCGTTTGGGAAAACAGAGGTAGTGTTTACTTTCAAATTGACATGCACGATTTTATGTCTTCGAAGATTTTCAACTGCTGCTTCTAATACAGAGACCCAACTTTAATCAAACTATCGCTCACTGTGAGTAACGTCATGTCCCGATTTGAATTCAGTAAGGACAACCACTCTCCAGCCTCCTACATCGTTCTGAATATCTTCTTTGTACGTTGTCTGTAAACACAAGAAAGCGTCCTTACAGGGTGCTGCTATCAGAAGCCAGATGACCACAAGTTCTGTAACGAGGAGTAACTCAATTCTTCCTCCTTTTCAACTGAGATTTGTACCAGCTATGGACCAGTGCTTACTGTAATTAGTGATTCCTCAATAATTACCTATAAGGCTCATTGTAGAAATTAACGACAAATCTTATGTAGGTATCAACATGAAATTCACAAATAATACCGTACTTATCCAAGGTTGCTTCATAATGTTGTAGTACATAAAAGGAATCAGAAATAATACTGTACTTATCCAAGGTGCTTCATAATGTTGTAGTACATAAAAGGAATTTGCAATAGCAACAAACTCCCCACAATCTAGCCGAAAATACAGTGCACCGTCAAAAACTCTAAAGAACTCTCAATGTGTCAGTTCGTCTTCTCTTCTGGTCAATGTTCAAGTCGGCATTAATTTTCTAGAGAGCCCCCCTGATCTAGGATAATACTAATAAAGAAATCAAAGCTCTCCTGGGAGAAATCCAGCACCTCAATTACTCTTTTGACGGATATTGGCCGGTTCTCGCCAATCAGTTAATACAAGTGGACTGCATCACATTTAATCTGGGTCTGTTAAATTTGTTGGCTGCCTGCTGTGGGAATGATCTCAATTTCAGTGTCCTTAGTAAACATTCACTGATGTCAAATAAAAAAGAAAAAAACACTGCAGAATTAACACTTGCGTACTTGTAGTGTGTCATACATTACATTACATTAAAAATAGTTACACAAATAATGAAGATTACATATTCACAGAGTTATATAACCAGACAACAAACTTCCAAGTAGTACCAAATTAGCTTCTGAACACCAACTGCAAGGCGTAATACCCAGGAAATATTTATCCTTCATCCGGTTTATATCATTCAACCCGATAGCGTTAAGATATGGTATATGATGGTGTTTTTATTAATTTGCTACTGTCACCTTAATTGTGTTATAATAACGCTTCTATGAAGCTTTGAGCTGTGAAGTTCTCAAAATTTTCTCAACTCTCTGGTGTTAGCTTCCACGTCTTATCTTCATTACAGCTACCCTGGGCTTCCAGAAGTTGTGGCAGACGCCGGCGACGTGCGAGACTTCAGTTTGAGACGGAGGCCATGGAATGCAGGCCGTCTTTTCCACGTGCGGTTTCTGCGACCTCCAACCTTCCCTCTCCCCCCTCCCCCCGCCGTTCCCCGCGTGTGCTGCTCCGCTGTCTGCCGCCTCACTACCCGCCCCGCTTCCTCCCCACGAAGGAATGTCAGCGTCTGGAATTCCCTGAGGCATTCGCCTCGACCCAGTCGCACCATCCCCTGTAGACCAACAGAGAGAAATACGCCAGCCAGGAATGCTGGCACTGGCACCACTGTTTTCTTCGCCCCCAGACAAGAAAAAAAAAAAAAGAAACAAGGTGGACTCTATTATCATCCTGTCCTCATGAACTGTTACAGGTTTAAAAGCAAAATGCTAATATTACATCGTCAAATTAGAGCACGCAATCTATTCTTGGAAAATAACTTCTTGTTCACAACTGTCTTGATCAGATCAGATACATTTTCAATAGTTTACCTGTTTCTTCTCTTTAAGAGCCATGAATAGAATAAAAAATACAAAAAAAACGCAAAATGTATCTGTGCTGTTAAGTGCAAAAGCGTTTAAAATGCACAATCGAGTGAAAAATAAAATCATACGCAAAAATCGTTACAATAACCTGATGAATGGCGGCCTTACGCCCGTCTTGGTCATTGGAAATCAACTACTGTGCTTGCTCGACCGCCATACTTATAAAATATAACTTTTGTTCATAGACGGTGAATGAGAATGTTTTGTTTCCATGTTCGCAAATCATGACTTAAAATACATATGTTTTAAAAACTGTAACGCAATCGTTATTCTTCACCTTTAAATATAAAATAGACACATTTTTGAATGTATATAAAAGACGAAGGATTAGTGCAACCACATAACCATGTGAAATAATCGTCTCATACAGTGATACGTTATTTCTTTTCTGTCATTGCGTTATACATAACATTATGAAATGCAAAGTACCACATTATAATTAGTAGTCTAATTAGAAGTCAAGATCGCAAGTATAATTTTTATTGGTTACTAATTTTGGCGAAATTATGTGTGAATGCAGGCTTTCTTGGTGTATTCCCGTGATAAAATCTTCTCAAGCGATCACCATGTAGTGGCGTCGTCGTGTCTCAACGTTTTGATGAGCTTCGTACCCATCATAACTTTGCAATAATATGATGCCAGCGCTCAGCTGATTACCTGGAAAGATTTTATCATTTGCTAAATTAACCACCCATCTTCAGGTCCGTAATACATAGAAAATTGCGTCTAAAAAGGAATACTTCATGAACTGTTAACATACAATAATTTCATCAGAAAATAATATCACTTTTCTTTAGTGTACCCCTCCAATTGGCTGGACACATATTCATATTTTTGTCTATGCTGCATTGCCTATTGTACAGTCTGATCGAACAACGATGTACAGTTACCTATAAGACATTTAAATAACAATGATATTAATATAAATTATTGCATGAATATATCACAGTTTTTGCTGAAGTTTGCAAGATCGTTGGATGCCATGTATGACAGCAGAAACAGACATTATCAGCATATATCTGAGAACGTAATGAGACACTATGTTAGTCTACAGACAAAGCGCCAATAGAAATAAATTTCGACAAAAGAACTTCAACCTTAAGTAGATTATACATCAATATTTGATGTCATACATACCATCATCTATGCCATTAAAGAAAATTGCAGAAACGTGGAAGCGTAAAAATTATCTTGAAATCTATAATAATTTTTCTCATAGTAAGAGAATTCCAGAAGTCATTTGGACATATGCAATGGCTTTTACATGTATATGTCAAAAACATAGAGTTGTAATATACTTGGCGTGCCACTGTGCACGACATACTTGGCACTCTCTTATGGGTAGTAACTGTGTTGTGTTCGTCTCTGCCCTGCTTCTGGGAACCTCGAGGACGCTGGCCCACAAGAGGGCGTATGAACATTGGTGAGTGGGTATATAGTGGAGTGCATGGCAAACTAGAGAGGAGTATTTAACTGGCAGCAGTGTGGATAGATGCACACGAAAAATTAAAAAAAAAACCTTGTCTTAGTTCCTATAATTCTTGGATGAATTTAATAAATCCTATATTAGGATATACTGCCCATAGCTACAGCAATATCAGATTTTGACTCATTAAATTGATTGAAAACGAGGAGATGAACTAAGTGAGCTACCCTGAATGAATCTAGTGGCTATGACTTATTGAACAGTGGTTTACTTTATGAAATAACCGCGACTGCCACCTACGTTTTTTGCACAAGGCAAGTGAGTTTGTGAACATTACTTGTGTTTATAAAAACTGCAATAAAGGTGGCTACAACCAAATGCCAATTCACAAACATGAATTCTTTCTTCTCAGGCACAGTGTCTGCACTTACACTGGAAATGTTTAAGATGTTGCGCTCAGGAACCTTTCTAGTGAATGGATGACCACCATCAGTGGCTATGAGTTTGCTGACCTTGGCACCCACCAACATCTTGAGTTTGTCAGAATGTCCCCCAGGCATACATGTGCGTGCTGGCCCACCTTTGTGCTTCTACATGGCGACCAGTGGACCTTCAGACACACCAGTTAGATCTCTCTTCACTTCGTCTGCCTCTGACATGTTAGAAACTTCAGTGGACAGAGTACAGCTACCAGATGACCTTAGCACAGCACAGTATAATCTTGTCGCTACTCTTCTTATAGTAATATAATTTTTCATTAAATGTGAATATTGATCCATGATGCATTTAATATAAAGTTTCTCTGACTTAATGTCTATATTAAATTCACTTACTCATGACTCAAATAAATCACACTGTTGCACAGAAAAATTTACAAGCGAATCCTGATTCAGGTAATCTCAATAACTCGATCTTCAAACAAAATCACATTGTCCTCCAAATCTTAAGGTTAACAAATTATTATTTGTGCTCAAAAATATGTCGGTCCGTATGGTGTTCAGACCGCAATGTGTTATGTATTAAGTTCCAAAAGGGTGGCGTGAAATCACATTAAAACTTTTTTCTAGTTGCACCGGCTGCTGAACATATTAGAGCACTGACATTGAGGAGTATACAATACCTAACAGGAATGTGATCAAGATTGTGCAGTTTTTTTTCAGGCAAAACGAGTCTCAGATAAATTATAACTTCAGTAAGCTGCTGGTAGAATAAAACATTCACAATAACATCTACAGTGCATCCTTAGCCCACACAGAGCACGAAATCCATTTATCCTCCTCATATCACAAACAATAATCGACTTTTTCGACACACTATGCTTTGCTACACTCTTCAAAACACTATGAAAATGGTGAGAAACTAATCGTTTCCTCCAAAACGTCTTCAGTATCTCACCAGAAAACTATCTCGTACAGCATATGGACTCAGCGCAAAGAAACAAACCAACCAATTGACACAGAATAAGAATTTTTTTTAAAGGAACCATACTGTGCTTTGGTGCCTTACTTTCTTCTGAAATAAAGCAGTGATATCAGGATTCACCGATAATTCACGCTGATGGCGTCAGCAGTACAATTTGAAACATTAGTGAAACTTACTTATGCTTCTGCAGTAAAGAATCGACACACTATACTTCTATATCTGTTAGTATCACTACCCATTAACTTGATCGTAATCCTTGGCAGTATTATACAGTATTTCCTAGCTTAATAGATTCACTACATTCCATTATCCTCGCTTTAGAAATGTGCTGCTACAGAAGAATGCTGAAGATTAGATGGGTAGATCACATAACTAATGAGGAGGTATTGAATAGAATTGGGGAGAAGAGGAGTTTGTGGCACAATTTGACAAGAATTAGGGACCGGTTGGTAGGACATGTTCTGAGGCAGCAGGGGATCACAAATTTAGCATTGGAGGGCAGCGTGGAGGCTAAAAATCGTAGTGAGAGACCAAGAGATGAATACACTAAGCAGATTCAGAAGGATGTGGGTTGCAGTAAGTACTGGGAGATGAAGAAGCTTGCACAGGATAGAGTAGCATGGAGAGCTGCATCAAACCAGTCTCAGGACTGAAGACCACAACAACAACAACAACAATAGATTCACCTAAACTGGGAAAATGGCACTTGCCTGAGAAAAATTCGGCTACTGGATCCTTTTCGTACCTAGGTCAAGTACTACAATGCAACTCGTAACCAAATTATCAAAGACTGGAAAGTGTGCTTCAGTCTGTTACGTTTCGTAGAGCCGTAGTAAGTCGTGTCTGATGTCTCACATCCCTTAATCGGCTCCCAACCCCTCTGATATTTCAGTTAGGTAATTAGATGCGGGAAACGTAGTCATCTGCACTTCATCCGATATTCATCTGAATAATGCACTCTAAATCGTATTAACAGGTAAGTCTGTATGTAAGACAACTGTAACATGGCTGCCAACAAGTTTTGAATCTTTGGTGGACTGTGACACACCCAAATAATTAAACTGTCATTGATTAATATCTCATGCCAGGTCTTTCAGATTGATTGATTGGTTTAAAAGGGTGGAGGGGGGGGGGGAGGGGGAGGGACCAAACTGCTTAGCCATCGGTCCCTCAGCTCTTCCTGAATTTTACCTCCACTACTCCGTCATCGCACCTCAAGACCATGATTAAATCGACACAGGCCCGAACCCTAGCCATAACTGACACTTTCAGATGGTATGTAGTCGCCCTTAGCTTTCAGAATAGTGCTAAGTAGTATGAGTATTGTAATGTACGACCTCCATGAAAACTGATTGTTGCTTTTTCAGTCAGTGTTATTTTATTGCCTCTCCTGTCAGTGATTGTACCATTGCACCTGTCTCTTATACTTCTGTCTATTGTAACTGTTACTATTATTCTCGTACGTACGTATACAGCCAGTTCCATAAGAAACTGTACGCCGTTATCTGCATGAAATAGAAGACACTATTATAAATATATGTTTACATGAAAATACATGTTATTACTAATTGCACAATTACCTAATAGATAATCCTATTGTTGCCATGATCGATTATAGCTTGGCACATTTTTGGCATACTTTTCACGAGATTTTCTGCATACTCTTTTGGTAACGATCTCCATATCCTCCTATTATACAAGGCGTTTCAAACTATGTACTGGATTTTCTTTAAGCTTCATTTTATTAAGTGACCAAACAGTTTGCGATCGGATTTGCATCCGGATACATTGCTGGCCAATCCATGGTGGACAGCCCATTGTCTTGTTTCCACGCTATACAGAGACGGGTGAGATGTTTCGAATCATTATCGTCTTGAAGCACACAGTTTGCCTCATTCGAACCAAATAGGTTCTTAACGGACGTCGGGATGCATAGTTGACAAATATTGAACATTTTTTCACCGTTTAAATTTGCTGTAGATAAAGCAAATAATGAAAACTGCAACCGACAAAGCAAAATATTCAGCTCTAACACTGTTCCCTCCTATACACTGTGCAAAACCGCACTGAGTACATATTCGCGACCACTACCAGAGATGTCACTGCAGGCGTTACTTTTCACAGTCTGGTGTACAATTTCTTGTGGAACTGGCTGTACGTGTCCAGCGAATACAGGTTCTGGAGATCATGTGATCCTTCCACAAAGTGCCTCCACTACTTTCTTTTTTGTGCTTAGTTCCTCCAGGTGTCTTCAGACCTCAGAACTGCCAGGTAGTTTGCCATTTCATCCATCCAACGCTGCCTTGGTCATCCTATGGGTCGTCTGGTATTTGGTTTACTTTCAGGCACCATTTTTACTTGTCTTTCTTCTGGCATATGGGCTACATAGCTGGCCATAGAATTGTTTTGCTCTTCAGATTCTGTAACATTGCAGGTGTGCAATAACAGATGGATTCTTTCATTCTTCCTTCTCCTTCATTCTTCTTTACCTAAGATGAGTCGCTCTATCTTCCACATTACACTTCTTACAAATATCAATAGCTTTTCCCTCTCTCGTTCAGTCATGCTCCATGTTTCTGAATAGTAAATCACTGCTGGGCATATCACTGTGTTATACTTTCCGATTTTAGAGCTCACTGGTATTGATTTTGACCTGAGCATCTCCCAGAGGGAACACATGCATTTCATTCCAACTGCTGCTCTCTCATTGATGTCCATTTCTATGCTGGTGTCATTGATATACCGAAGTCCCAATTATCTGAAGTGGTGATATCTTTTGAACCTCACGCCGTCCATCTCAAGAAATTCTTCCTGCTATTGCCTTCTTTCTAATTGCATGAACTCGGTTCTGTCTTCATTCATTCTTAGCCTAGAATTCTGTGTGTAGTTGTTCATTTTCTGCTACTTTTTTTTTCACTTCATCTTTGATTCACTTACTAGTACTATATCATCAAGCACATGCAAGACAACTGAAATTACTATCCATCTGTACTCCAGTCCTCTCCTGTTGTCTACATTCTCTTATTGCTTGCCCCAAGATGACTTTCCACACAACACATGAGAGAGGACCCCTTTGTATGAGACCTCTCTCGATCTCGAACGTTTCTGATGTGACTCCTCGGAAACACACTGCTGCGCTTTACCATCCACACATGTTTGCACCATTCTCGCTAGCTTCTCTGAGATTCTGAAGTCTAGCACTCTATTGTACATATTATTCTTCTGGATGCTGTAGTATATACAATGAAAATCAACGAACAATCTGTGAATATACCGGGTGATCAAAAAGTCAGTATGAATTTGAAAACGTAATAAACCACGGAATAATGTAGATAGAGAGGTACAAATTGACACACATGCTTGGAATGACATGGGGTTTTATTAGAACCAAAAAAAAGTTCACAAAATTTCCGACAGATGGCGCTGGACAGTAAAAGGTCAGTGACTGTGCACGACAATCGTGTATAAAAGGAGCTGTGATGAGAGAGAGAATCAGATGCGCCAGCAGTCGCAGCATGTTGATGTTACCTGAAAAGGCGCTTTTAGTGAAGCTGTATTACCAGAATGGGGAATGTGCTAGTTCAGCGTTACGATCCTATCGCCATAGGAAGGGTATTCGAATGGGTAAAGGTCCGTTGACAAATGCAGCTGTGGCAAGAATGATTTCGAAGCTCGAAGCCACGTGTTGTTTAGACGATAGACCCCGTAGGGACCGACCGAGCACAAGGCGTAATGCTGCTGAGACAGTTCAGGAAGAAATGGAGACGGTAGCGAGTTCGTCTATGCACGGGGAAGTCAGCGCTCGTGCAGTCGCACGTCGCACCGGCATTCCATACAATACTGTTTGGTTGGCACTTAGGCGTAACCTCCGATGCTATCCGTACAAAATCTATCGGCATCGTGAACTGTTACCTGGCGATTTAGTGAAGGGAGGGCATTTGCGGTGTGGGCGTTTCAAAAGATGGCGGAAGATGACGATTGGTTGAGTAACGTGTTGTGGACCGACGAAGCTCATTTCACGCTCCGAGGGTTTGTCAACGCCCACAACTGCAGAATTTGGGCTACCGAAAATCCTGGAACTGCCGTGGAAACTCCACTGCACGACGAGAAAGTCACGGTATGGGCTGGATTTACCAAATCTACCGTTATCGGGCCTTTTTTCTTCGAGGAAATGAGTGATTCTGGTTTTGTAACTGCTACCGTAACGGGTGAGACGTACGCCGATATTTTACAGAATCGCATCATCCACAGCCTGGCTGACAAACACCTGCTGGAACGTACGATGTTTATGCAGGATGGCACTCCACCCCATATTCCTAGACGCGTGAAAGATCTCTTCCGCGTTTCATTTGGTGATGACCGTGTGCTCAGCCGCCACTTTCGTCATGCTTGTCCTCCCAGGTCCCCAGACATCAGTCTGTGCGATTATTGGCTTTGGGGTTACCTGAAGTCGCAAGTGTTTCGTGATTGACCGACATCTCTAGGGACGCTGAAAGACAACATCCGACGCCAATGCCTCACCATAACTCCAGACATGCTTTATAGTGCTTTTCACAACATTATACCTCGACTACAGCTATTGTTGAGGAATGATGATGGACATATTGAGCATTTCCTGTAAAGAACATCATCTAATGGTTCAAATGGCTCTGAGCACTATGCGACTTAACTTCTGAGGTCATTAGTCGCCTAGAACTTAGAACTAATTAAACCTAACTAACCTAAGGACATCACACACATCCATGCCCGAGGCAGGATTCGAACCTGCGACCGTAGCGGTCACGCGGTTCCAGACTGAAGCGCCTTTAACCGCACGGCCACACCGGCCGGCGAACATCATCTTTGCTTTGTCTTATTTTGTTATGCTAATTATTGCTATTCTGATCAGATGAAGCGCCATCTGTCGGACATTTTTTGAACCTTTTTTTTTTGTAATAAAACCCCATGTCATTCCAAGCATTAGTATCAATTTGTACCTCTCTATCTACATTATTCCGTGATTTATTCAGTTTTCAAATTTATACTGACTTTTTGATCACCCGGTATATATCACATTCTCAGTGTTTTCCAAACAATTGTTTTGCAGTGAAAATGTGTTCTATAGTCAGTTGGTTCGCTCTAAACCGGCTTGGTATTCATGTGTTTTGTTCTATATTTCTAAGGATAATAATATACCGTATCTTGGATTTTACGGTCAGCAAGCTGATACCTCTGTAGTTATCACAATCCACGTTGCTTCCCCGTGTGTATATCAACCATATCATGGCAAATTTCCCTTCTTCTGGCAATGTCTCATTTGCAGTATCAATACGAAAGTTTATATGTTTCTAAATGCAAGCTCTTACCTCCCTTCCTCGTGTTATTCTGTCATTCCCCGGAGCTTTGTTGTTCCTGAGTGTTTTGACTGTAGTCCTCTCTCTTTAACAGACTACCTCTGAGTAAAGTACCAATAAAACAGTAAAAAAGAGTCTTGGGTTCGGGTTCTCCACAAATTAGCAACATATTTTGTAAATGTGTACTGATGTGTTAGTAGGGTTCAGTATATGAAAATATCCCTTAGTACACTCTCAACAATATCAAGACATATTCAGTAATTTAAAAAATGTAAATTTTGTTAATTTTTGTGGACTTTTACTCACAACACACTTTTTTAAGAGCTAATAACGTGTCAGTAAGGTACTGAAACTGAAAATATTGAATATGATGGTCGCTGGGGAAAGTGACATGTACTACTCCTACCTAAATTTTTGGGTTAAGGTTAACTGAAAAGCTTAAAGCACTTAGGGACTCAGAAAGAAGAATCCATAAGAAACAATATTTTTTTTTAATTTTGAAATATTAAGTAACTGATGAGATTACAATATTTTCAAAAGGCTGGTACAAATTACTCCCCACCCCCATTCTCCTTAGTACTACGAGGATTAAGGCGGTACAGATATTACTGGAGTGGGCGCGTGGGGTGCACCTGTGACCCAGTGGTTTTACATTGTGATTATTTCCGTTAAGTTTAGAGTTGCAGCGTTCCTACGCTCAGTACCTTTCAAATGGGTGCATTGTTGAAGATGCGTTTACACCGAACGTCAGTTGGACAGCTAAACAGAGAGCAGCAGGACGTTGAAGTGAGCCTGTCTACATAACAATTTCTTAAGGCAGGTGGTGTCTTTCTTTTTTTTTTTTTTGACATTTTTCATACTAAATTCGTTGCAAGTACAATATTTAAAATTTTTATTAATCTAAATAAAATGACTATGTTAACTAAACTGATTACTTTTGCAGTCTTCAACATGTACTAGCATTTTTAGAAACTGATACTCATAAACACGTCTTTATTTTAGTTATGTCAGATCCCAAGAAAAGAAGAGTGGATGCGTCTCCCGGCACTGAAGTGTGGATGAGGTGGCTCTAAGAAGATGCAGAGAGTGATAACTGACGTATTTGACTCTGAAGAATCTGATTCAAATGAAAATGATCAACTAATGGAAAGCGATCATGATACTAAAACTGAACAATCTGCAGATGAATACGATAATAAGAACGTTGAGTCTAGTATTTCCTATTTTCGTGGGAAGGACACTAAAACAAAATAGTTTAAGTCTTTTCCTAAAAGAAACGCGAGAACTAGGTCAGAGAATATAATAACTCATCTACGTCTACATGATTACTCTGCTGTTTACAATTAAGTGTCTGGCAGAGGGTTCAAGATGCAAGCATCAGCAATACTTTCTGAGGATAAGTTATTAATTTTTTTCTTAGATAACAGTGTTTACAAAATCATAGTTAGCTGCACAAATATTTATGTAAGATATTTGATAAGCAGATTTTAGAGACACAGAGATGCTAGAGTCGCCGATGAGATTGAAATGAGAGCACTTTTTGGCATACTCTACCTAATGGGACCCCTAAGAAGTTCTAGAAAAAACACTAACACGCTCTGGAATAACTCTAGAGGAAACGGCTTAGAATGCTGTTACCTAAGTATGAGTGAAAAAAGCTTTAAATTTCGTCTCAGATGTTTACGTTTTGATGACGTAAGGGACAGAAGCCTTCAAAAAGAAACTGATAAATTAGCCCCAATTAGAGACATTTTTAAGACTGTTGTTCATAAATTTTCAAAGCACTTTGTTCTAAGAGAATATTTGATTGACTGTTGACGAACATTTAGTTTCTTTTCGAGGAAAAAGCCCATTCAGACAGTATCTTCCTAAAAAGCCCGCCAAATACGGCCTTAAGATATTTGGTTTGGTAGTTGCGAAAACTGCCTGTACTTTCTCCTTAGTAACTCATGCTGGCACTCAGCCAGTGGGTCCTTTCAAGCACAGTAATTCTCCTACAATGCAGTTATGCTATTAGTGGACTCACCATAACATTACTGGTGACAACTAGCTCAGCAGTATACCACTGGCTAAGAACCTACTAGAAGACAAGGGACTGACATACGTTGGAACACTCCAGGATGACAAGAAGGATATCCTCAAAGAGTTTTTACCTAACAAGTAAAGACCTCAATATTCTTCTTTGTGTGGCTTTCAAGAGAAACGTACGCTAGTTTCATAATGCCCTAAAGTTAATCAAGTTGTTCTCTTGACATCTACATTACATCATGATGGTACCACTGAGAAAGATACAGGAGATTCACTGAAACTAGAAATTATAACTTTGTACAATATGACAAAGATTGGAGTTGATTTACTTGATCAACTAATTAAAAAAAATGAAATGTCGCGAAACACTCGTAGGTAGCCTATGGTTGTTTTCTATAGTTTACTTAATGTTTCTACCATGAACGCACTGTGTATATAACAATAAAACTGTAGAACACCTAAATCATTGAAAAGAACAGAGTTTCAGCAAAGATTGGCCTGAGAAATGTTGAAACTTCAAATTCAGTACAGATCTGCTGTCCCTCAAATTCCCATTGAATTACGGTGGCGTCCACGTGTTCTATGGCGCATAAATTCAACAGTTACACCACAAGACAATCCCGGAGAAGGTTCCAAACGACGTTGCTACGAGTGTGGAAGGCAGAAAGGCAAGTCAACTAGAAAATGGTGTCATAAAAGTAAGAGGTGGATGTGTTTACCTCATTTGCATACTGTATGTGTTAACTGTCTCTGTTATAAATTATTGACATATTTTTTTGGGAATTTATGTTTTATTTCCGTCCCTATACATATACAAACATGGACAAAGCAACTAAAGGACATTTTATAATCATTTCAATGAGTAATTAAGAAACACAAATGTGGCATAGAAGTCCCCCATGCGCCTAACCCTGTAACGATACAGCTAGCGCCTACTGCAGGGTTAATAGCTAAATATAAATCGCTTTTGTAATGGAGTTATACGCTTTAAACGCGAGGGAATCATACAATACCTTAAGACTAAATGTTAACTTTGTTTACTTTAGAGGAAGTTGGGTTATATTCTTCATAAGCTTGATTACTACGCTTGAATACCTTGTTTAGAAGAACAGGTCAAATTGCCAGGCAGTTGACTGCAATGGCCTTACCTTTGTAGTGTATGAGCTACGCAAAGTGTTCCTTTGCTTCAGTAATGACAGGAATTGTTTTGCACATTCCAAAAAAAAATTAGAACAAGTAATGTTAACTTAATATCATTCCATGTTGTAATATCAGGAAAACCAATAACACCTTTAAAAAATTTTCTACTGTAATTTTGTTTAGGTATTTTGAACTACTTACTTACCAAACTTCGTGGCAGTTAAAACTGTGTGCCGGAGCGAGACTCGAACTCAGGACCTTTGCCTTTCGCAGCCAAGTGCTCTACCGACTGAGCTCTCCAAGCACGGCTCAGTACCCCTCCTCACAGCTTCAATTCTGCCAGTACCTCGTCTCCTACTTTCCATACTTCCCCGAAGCTCTTCTGCGAAGACTGGTTGGTTATCGTGCTTGGTTAGCTCAGTCGGTAGAGCACTTGCCCAAGAAAGGCAAAAGTCCCGAATTCGAGTCTCGGTCCGGCACACAGTTTTAATCTGCCAGGAAGTTTCATATCAGCGCACATTCCACTGTACAGTGAAAATCTCATTCTGGAAACTTACTTGCAGTAAGTGAAAATTTTGATACCGTGTGTGTATTCTGACCCACGTTGAAATCACACATTGGGATTGATACGTATCATCCTGCATGGACACACGGTTATCCTTCCTCTGTGGTAATTTTTAAATTCTTCCCTTGAAAACTCTGCTTACCTGCCTCTATCTGCCAAGATTAACAACATTCTCTCAGTCTTTACTTCTTCAAATCCCCCCGCCTTACTATTTGTGGATGTATGGTACAGCATGCTTCCCTATTACTGAAAATCGAACCAGAGTATATACTTGTGATTCATCAATCTTTGCTTCCACCACTGCCCCGTGATAGTAAAATGGTACATTCTGCTTATTAGGTTCCATTACTAAACTTAACCCTGGTAGCAATTCTTTCTTCATTTTATGCAATCCCAGCAAGTACCGGCCTGGCGATAACAAATTAGTATTCATCTGCCCACGTAAGGCATGTTGCAAAGCTTCTTATGGGATTGTCACTACTCCACAAACACCAGACACACTTCAGCTACTCCTTGCAAAAGTCTCGTCAACACAATCCTGGTTCCCAGAACATCCAAGCGTCCCTGTAAGGGTCTTAGAGTTTGGTTCACGATGTCTTCCGATGTTTTAGCATACTCCACCACCTTTTTGTGCCAAGTTACGAAGTAACCGCATGTTGTTCAGGACCTTCCCCCTTCCAAACTCTCTATCTGTGTTGTGTGTCCCGCCTCCGTTGCTTCACTCTCGTCTGCCAATTTCTTTATGGTATCCACCATGCTGTTCAGTTCCCTAACATTGCTTTTGGCTGCTGTTCCAAGCACTGTCTTCAAAATTTTCCCATCTGTGTTCAACCAAATCCTCTTTGGCCTCCATGAGGTAATACCCTCCTGGAAATGGAAAAAAGAACACATTGACACCGGTGTGTCAGACCCACCATACTTGCTCCGGACACTGCGAGAGGGCTGTACAAGCAATGATCACACGCACGGCACAGCGGACACACCAGGAACCGCGGTGTTGGCCGTCGAATGGCGCTAGCTGCGCAGCATTTGTGCACCGCCGCCGTCAGTGTCAGCCAGTTTGCCGTGGCATACGGAGCTCCATCGCAGTCTTTAACACTGGTAGCATGCCGCGACAGCGTGGACGTGAACCGTATGTGCAGTTGACGGACTTTGAGCGAGGGCGTATAGTGGGCATGCGGGAGGCCGGGTGGACGTACCGCCGAATTGCTCAACACGTGGGGCGTGAGGTCTCCACAGTACATCGATGTTGTCGCCAGTGGTCGGCGGAAGGTGCACGTGCCCGTCGACCTGGGACCGGACCGCAGCGACGCACTGATGCACGCCAAGACCGTAGGATCCTACGCAGTGCCGTAGGGGACCGCACCGCCACTTCCCAGCAAATTAGGGACACTGTTGCTCCTGGGGTATCGGCGAGGACCATTCGCAACCACCTCCATGAAGCTGGGCTACGGTCCCGCACACCGTTAGGCCGTCTTCCGCTCACGCCCCAACATCGTGCAGCCCGCCTCCAGTGGTGTCGCGACAGGCGTGAATGGAGGGACGAATGGAGACGTGTCGTCTTCAGCGATGAGAGTCGCTTCTGCCTTGGTGCCAATGATGGTCGTATGCGTGTTTGGCGCCGTGCAGGTGAGCGCCACAATCAGGACTGCATACGACCGAGGCACACAGGGCCAGCACCCGGCATCATGGTGTGGGGAGCGATCTCCTACACTGGCCGTACACCACTGGTGATCGTCGAGGGGACACTGAATAGTGCACGGTACATCCAAACCGTCATCGAACCCATCGTTCTACCATTCCTAGACCGGCAAGGGAACTTGCTGTTCCAACAGGACAATGCACGTCCGCATGTATCCCGTGCCACCCAACGTGCTCTAGAAGGTGTAAGTCAACTACCCTGGCCAGCAAGATCTCCGGATCTGTCCCCCATTGAGCATGTTTGGGACTGGATGAAGCGTCGTCTCACGCGGTCTGCACGTCCGGCACGAACGCTGGTCCAACTGAGGCGCCAGGTGGAAATGGCATGGCAAGCCGTTCCACAGGACTACATCCAGCATCTCTACGATCGTCTCCATGGGAGAATAGCAGCGTGCATTGCTGCGAAAGGTGGATATACACTGTACTAGTGCCGACATTGTGCATGCTCTGTTGCCTGTGTCTATGTGCCTGTGGTTCTGTCAGTGTGATCATGTGATGTATCTGACCCCAGGAGTGTGTCAATAAAGTTTCCCCTTCCTGGGACAATGAATTCACGGTGTTCTTATTTCAATTTCCAGGAGTGTAGCTTTCATCACTTATGCTATACGTTCCCGTAGCATTCTGTAAGATTGATGCAATTTCTCAAATTCCCCTGCTACCTCCCCAAGCCATCCTTTGCCTCTTCACTCTGTTTGAACTCATCAAATGCCTCCTCTGAACTCCTCACTTCATTCCGCATCTTCAAGGCGTTCAACACTAACCTTTACGCCAACTGGTGACTTCTCACCATGACATCCTCCTGCCACAAGTACTGGAACACAAGGCATCCACCCAGACGAGGATGATGAGATGCACCGCCGAGATTTCCATTTATGGTGAACTGAGGGATCACCATCGTCGCTCGCCACTCTTCAAAAGTCTTCTGCCCGAACAGGCTCTATAAAACACATAAGATCAAACAACATAACTAAATTACAACAAAACGGAATGGTCATTCGCTACTAACTAATAGAAGAAATTGCACTTACTTCATACTGCTTCGGACATGGCAAAGGATACGGCTCCTCATGCTCTGGCCCAATCATACGTTTCTGTTTCTCCCTTCATTGTATCTAGCCTTTTATTCTCTCCTTTTGTCCGTTGTAAGATAACCAGAATTCCATCTAAACAACACTTCAACGGTCGCAAGACGCCCAATGTGCACAACTGTTGTTGTGGTGAGCAACTGAAGTTTAACATTCACAGGTGAGATGGTTTCTAGTACCTGACGTGGACCTTCATCCCTGGTGATAAATTCTTTGGTCTTCTTGTTCGGTGTATGTGGGCTGGACAATATGACCCATAGCCCTACTCTATACAGTGGCAAACTTACCATTCGTTTCACTGCCTTCTCCTGCTTTTCCATAGCTATTGTACGTTCGTCTTGCACTTGTTTTCATACCTCCTGAACTGTTCTCGTGAACTCGCACACTGACTCCCCAGTCTTCCCTCTCCAACCTCTATCAGATCATATTGGAATGGTATTTTCTGTGTGTATAATATCTCATAAGGAGAGAAGCTGGTGTTCATGAGGACGTTTGAGTTGTAAGCACAGACGAAATGCCCCAGGGATTTGTCACAGTCCTGATGATATGAGTTTACCTAGTAACCCAGCGTTTTACCAATCGTTCTGTACACACTTTCCGCCCCGACATTTGCCCACGGACGCCGAGTCCTCTCCTCAACTACTTTGCGTTCAGCAACTGACGAAGTTCCTTCAGTAGATCTGACCTAAAGGGCCCTGGTTGGTAAACTACAGTATCCAGTTGTTCAACATCTGTGCGATCGTCGTCGCCTGCTGATTCGGCATAGCTAATATTCATATGTACCTTGAGAAACGGCCTATTACTGTCAGAACGAATCAGTTCCTTGCTGGCGTTCGACTTAATGGTCCCATGACGTCAATCTCCAATATAGGAAATGGGTTTGATGTTTCTGGCAATCTCTGCATTTGTATTTGCTTTCAACTCTAATCGGCCCTGCACACACACACTGTATGCACCTCCTCATGTACTTTTCTATATCATTCCTTCTTCACTTACACCAGTACCTCTCTGCCACACTCCTATTTGTCGACCTACATCCACCATGACCTGATAAAACATTATCATGAACTTTCCTTAACACTACCCATTTCAACTTTGCTAGTACCTCTGCTCGTGGTCCTAACCTCGTTTCTCTGCACAGAGGACCATCATACATGCTACACTTTGACTGTGGCTAGTAGTGCGTAAAATCCGTGTTAGCATTCTACATTTTCCGGCATACTGCAAGACTGTAACCCAGGACATTCAGAATTGCCACTTTTCTACGTAGGGCACCTACATTACTGTGCTTTCTTCTTCCCTTGTGTATGACTTCATACTGAAACTCACTAAGTCTTCCAACCCACCTTTCAAGTACATTAGACGTTTCTTTTAGTACCAGTAACCATTTTAGTCATGCGTACCTGTTACCACACGAAATTTTTTCCTGTAAAAATAACACTAAAAATTCGTAACCCTATAAATGACAGTTTTCTGCTGTCACCGTTCGAATTACTGGCGCCAACAGCTCTATCTGTCATGTGATGTCCCTCTGATTTCAGGCCATTAAGATCTTTGTTCGAGGTTGTTGCCGGAGGTGGGTACGCTGTGGCGTGGAGAGTAAGGAGAATGTGTGAGAGGTCCACCTGGCGATTGAGGCGAGCACTTATGCAAGCGTCTTGGGCGTGGAGTATGGCGAGTAGTTGCTGCCCATATTTGCGGGCCAACTTCGAGTGCCGTTTTCGTGCATAGTCTGGCCAGCCATCCCGGGAACGTGGCACACCAATGAGGAGGTTTAAGCCAGTTTCGCTGTGCTTGATTCTGGGCCCCTCTGGAAGCGGCAACCTTCAGCTTCGATTCGTGAACTTCATTTAAGCTGGGGATTTTGAGGTCTTAAGTGTTATCATTCTAGTCCTACCTGTTGGTATTTGGTCATTTTACTTAAATGAAGCTCTTATTATAGAAAGACTGCCTGTTTTCTATATGGCAATTTTACTTCACTGAATCTGTTATTATTGCATGCTTGCCTGTTTTCTGTTTGTAAATTTTCTTAACTGAAGCCAGTATCATTGAAGGCCTGCCTGTTCTCTATTTGATAATCTTACTTAACTGAAGCTATTAGTAGAGATCGCCTGCCTGTTCCCTGTTTGGTAATTTTACTTTACTGAAGCTGTTGTTATTGACGGCCTGCATATTTGTTTTTGGCAATTTTACTTAACTTGAGCTGTTATCACTGAAAGCCTGCCTGTTTACTGTTTCATAATCTTACTTAACCCAAGCTGTTATTAAAGAACACCCCCCTGTTTTATATTTGGTTATTCTAAATAACATGTTATTATTGAAAGCCTGGCTGTTTACTTTTGGGTATCTCTTATCAATCAAGGCCTGCCTGCTCTTCTTGCTTAACTGAAACTGTTATCATTAAATTCCTGACTCTTTTCTATTTTGCACTTCTACTCAACTGAATCTGTTATCATTAAAGGCCTGTCTATTTTCTGTTTGATAATTTAGCTTAACTGAAGCTGTTGTTATTGAAAGTCTGCCTGTTTGCATTTGGGAATTTGGCTGAACCGAATTTGTTAGTATCGAAGACCTGCCTGTTTTCTTTTTGATAATTTTACTTGACTGGAGCTGTCGTTATTGAAGACCTATATTTTCCCTTTTAATTAAATGAAGAGCTATTTCATATTTTGAGTTAGCGGAATCTCTTATTAATCAAGGCCTACCTGTATTAATGCCCTAATATTGAAATCTGTTATGTTACTCTGTGTTGTATTTAATTGAAATTTTGATTGCCAAAGACCTACCAGTTTCAGAGATATTTGTGTCAGTATGGTAGTAAAATAAAATGCCACATGATGATACATGGGCTCTAACCTTCCGCCTTACATCCCTTTACCTATAATTGTAGGTTTCATCATAAACGCCTCCTGACGCTTCTTCATCCACTCAAACTTTACTCGTTTTGTGATAACTATGGCGAACAGCTATGTTATGTTGGCAGATGCTTTCACAAAATTTTCTATAGAAATTGTAAATCTCGAGAAAGCACTGAATTTCTTTACTTGATTTTTGTTCTGGTAAATCTTACACCACCTATACCATTCTCAAATCCGTGTGCACTCCACTCTCACTAATAATATGACAAACAATCCTGTCAGAGGAACATCCGCAACTGAGCATTATACCAGAGGTTGAAAATGCCGCTACAGTTGTAAGGTTCCTTTACATAGAACACGACCGGTTTCAGGCTCTTGTGGCCCATCGTCAGTTGTTATGACTTCGTGCTGTGGACGAGTACAAGACGCCGAGTGCTCTGCGCAAGCTGATAATGCACCGCGTCCTTTCCTCGTCCACCGTGGGGCTCGAGGTCACAGCACGAAGTCATAACAACTGATGATGGGCCATAAGAGCCCGAAACCGGTCGTGTTCTAAGTAAAGGAACCTTACAATTGTAGTGACATTTTCAACCTCTGGTAATAGTATGACACAAATATCTCACCTCCTGAAATGTAAAATGACACTTCTCCAGGTACAACATCAAACATGCCTCTCGCAACTTCTTGAACACTTCCCATAGACTCTAACTATGCCGTTCTGTACAACAATATCTGGTACGTTGCGGGCACATTATTTACACCCAAAGGCATCTTTCTGTATTGGTTGTGGCCTCCAGACACAGTTTTCGGACGAACCTCTGGAGCTACTTCTGATTGATTATAACCACTTGTCAGATACATGGTCAAAAAGCACTGTCACTGTCCCAAATAGTTCCAAGTTTCAGATATATTTGGAAAGAGGTACACATCCGTTACTGTATTACTTTTAAGATACCAGAAGTCACAGCAGAACCGGCGTTCCCTTATCCAATCCGTACACTTGTTTGGCACAACCATGATCCCAGCTTCCCAAGCACTATTACTATGTTCTTTTATACCGTCAGCTGGATGCTGATTAATAAAATCATCCACTATCGTTTTCAAATACCTAGGTACCCAATATGTTTTACTGCAAACTGATGTTAGTTCGCCATTGGTACTCAGTGCTGAATTATTGGAGTTGTTGGCAATAGCCATTGCGGAAAAACCCCCATAACAATTCTTCCATCCATTCCTTCTCCACCCATCTCAAACGCTCAGTTCTTATGTAATGTGGTTTTATCGGCAGCTTATCGTTGTACAATTCAGGCACCCCTCATGCACCAGTGTGCCACATCTGGAACATCTAAATTCGCTGTTAACAACCCTTCGCTCACATTCTCTTCTATGGCTTTATAATTACATACGCCCACAGGCGTTGCTCGCCCTCCGTTCCGCTCCTGTACGTGTATAATACTACGTTGCACCAAAGAATCTATTGGATTTAAGACATCATTTTCCTCTGTTGTTTCGACAACACACGCCATACCCAAAGATTGGCTTGACTCCACATTACAGTGACTTCTCAGTGCCACTAGACACACAATCACGTGAATTGTGCTGTAATGTTAATGTACACGATTAAGTTGGTTTTCTCATTACACTGAACGGTCCTGTAACAGTTCTGTATTAACAACAGTTTCCCCTAGCTGTGATACCATTCCACTAAGCTTCATAGTACGCTGTCCAAGGTCAGTTTTAGCATGATGCTGAAGCTAGATATCTAACCACAGGATCAAGTCATAACCTTCACTCACAAGCGGTACAACCTCCTTCCACTGATCAAATTCAACCTTCCCTATTCGAAAATCCATGTGTACTGATCACAACGGTATCACCTCTCGATACCGTACTCCACGCAACTTCTAACGTGGTGGGTTCAATTTCCTTTGACCTACTAGGCTCTTACTGGCCATGGGCACGTCCACCCCCGTGTCCAACAAAAACTTAAATTTACTATAATTCTTCTATTGAACATTCCACATCTGCATACGTTCTTGTAGAACTGAAATTAAACAGGAACTCCTTTAGGTGGACCTTGGGCTTCTTCTGATGTTTAACGACTGCTTAACATTACCACGTGTACCCCTACATCCTTCACGTTGCTGATTGCCACCTCTATCACTATTCCCCGGTGGCTAGCTAAACTGCTTCTGCACATGCCCCATACGACCACACTTATAACACCTCACACAGGTCAAGAACTCTGTCCACTTATCATGTCCCCCCTCGCTATGTCTGTTTCCTCATACTGAACTACCAACTGAGTAGCAGAGTACAAATCCCTCGGCGTCTCATCACATACCTTCCTAGACATTCAATGGCAGCTCCCTGAAAAAGACATCAAGTGCCCTCTTGTCGACTTCTTGTACAAGAACATTATTTGCCTTACCACTTTGTTTCAATTCATGAATGTGCTCGTTCATCTCTCTCATCCTTTCGCGGATTTTTCCAATGTTTTCCCCTGCCTCTTCACTATCGTACTCAACCTCTACCGAAAGCACAGTGCGCTATTCTGCACAAACACCATCGCCTCTCTTAGGGCCTCAGAACAAGTCATATACGTTTCAGCTTCTCCCGTTAACTGCAGCTTAGCCACATGCAACAACTGATAATCGCTCCAACTATTCGCCACAGGCGTCATCTCTAGACCCTCTACAAAAGGAGGCACATCCTCAGATGCTCTACTCGAAAATGTCACCATCAAAACACCGGCAGCCGGATCTATTTCCTGCTGTCGCACTTGCAATGACAACTGCTTACCCCTAGCTGCTAATTGATTACTTAAATGCGTTTTACTATTTAACTGCATGTTAATTGAGTTACCTATTCCAATGAAATCAGCATCGCTTAGTTTCCGACGCTGACTCTATGCGGCTTTCGCCCTTCAACACCCCAAACCACAAACAGCACAATGATAAAAAGAAAAACTCTTCCGCCTAGACAGTTACTATTCCTCTCATTTATTGTAGTAAATCACTCGTATACAACATAGAACAAAACAACCTTAATCTCTATGTCTTAGCACTTAGACTCAAAACAATGATTCGTAGTATGTGCGAAACGACAGCAAATATAACACTCTAGTGCCGCAAACTCAATGAAAGGCGTAGAATGGCCCAACAAATTACACTGGCTGCATCCTACACATGCCAAAGAATGATGATCCCTAGCTCCACGAGACTTTGAAACAACAGGTTCCTCAGACCATACATTTCACTAAGGTTCATAACAAAACAATACGTAAATGCTTCTCGACACCCTCTCTTAACAACGAACTCACTGCGAAACAAGAAGAAAAAGAGGAAACGCTATCATCCAACTTTAAACTGTATGTTCTGATGACACTCTTGTTCATTTGAAGAGGAAAATCGTTAAATAAAAAATACTAAGTGCGAATAGTATGGTACTGTTTGTGAAAAGTAGAAGAAGTTTCATTTAAACTTTATGAGGTAGTGCGCTACAACAACTGTTTCAGTAACACCGGTATCTCACTTTCAACGTTGGCCAAATATGGAACATTAAAAATTCGTAAGGGAGTATGGTCAGTATAATGATAATGCAAAGACTGCAAAGGGATTGTTTTTGTCTAGCGACAGCTTGTTATTACGGTTAGGAGTGGTTTATTGATCAGTCAAATTACAGATGCGCTACTCTTTAGATACCAGCACTAATTATTGCAGTTATCCACTATATTTTATTCAGTTCATTTCGTGCTTCAAAATATGTTCCTCGCACTACAAAGCCTGTCTGATTTACAACTTAGCTCAGTTATAACTTCGATGTTTATCATAACGATTTTAAAGCAGTTGATAAATTGCGCTCAGTAATTCGGGGTCTTACTGTGCCTAATGAAAGATTGCTCTCAGGTAATATTACAGTGCTCTCTTACAAATGGTTCCCCAGGTGCTCCGTTTATTTTACAGTGTCAAGACATATGCGGCCAAATTCCATTCGTAATTAAGCTTGTAGGCATATTATAACTCTGTGTTATACAGGTTTGGAATTTATAAACGAGACCTGTGATATTTAATTTTTCATATTTCTCTATGTGTCGTGTTCATGGGGGGGGGGGGGGGGGGGGACAGAAGAAAATTAATCGTGTGCTTGATGTAATGAAAGTTCAAATCTCTTTTATTAATCTTGTTTCTGAATTAAATCTTGTGTAACTTACTGTGTAATTATTTAATAAGTAATTAGTGAGGAACACTGGTTCAAGAATAATTTATGACTAATGTACTTCTTCATCACTCGTCTGGTCTCAGATCGTGCTTGTGTTTGATCTGTATGTTGACATCTTACACATTTCCCATATTTGGTTGTCACAAACTTTTAACACAAAATTAAAAATAATTTGCTTCAGCCAGTATTTCAAACGGGAACCTATAAATTTATCGCTCCTAGTGTAAAAACATTTTATGTGCATTTATGTTTGAGTTTTGTTCTATTTAGTCTTTAATATGTAGTCGTCATTAACCACTGAAATACTAAGACGGGGGGGGGGGGGGGGGGGCTTGGGGAGTATTTTGTGTCCATTTTTCGACAATATTCTAATCTAGTCAGTTACTTTACATTTTAAAATTTTGAAAAAAATGTTTTAATGAATTTCTTTACCAGATACCATGAATGTTTTGAATTTTTCGGCCACTCTTAAAACTAAAATTTAAGTTTTCCTAAAGTGTAGAAGTCACAGCCCCGTTGTAGCCGCCCCCCATCGATCTGCTGTCGTCGGCTTCTCTGACGTAAGATATTTATGTTATTACCTATTGTATATGACCGACTGTTCGTTATATCTATACCTCAGATGGAGCAGCCGCAACGGCGACTAAATTTCGGGTTTTAATACCAATAATTAATGTTAACTTTTATCTCAATCGATCACCCTTCATTGTTTGCTGCGTTACCGGAGACAAGATAGTTAATAACGCCCTTGGATGGTCGTTACTATATACTAATGCAAACGTAATTATGGAAATCACTTTAGTTTTTTATTAACAGCATTCAATAATAATTAAATGATCATAAATGATTGCATTTTCTATGGAGGGAAAAGAAGGGTTGATCCTACAGTTACTCTCATCAATTACGGAAACTAAAATGTCCGTGACTTTTATAGTTCGTCACTGAAAGATATTATTCACTGAAATATATTATTTATTACTATGAATCGATAAAGTCATTCAGACTTCGTTCGCTTTAACTTTCACAAATCTGGGTGCCGAGTTCCGTTCTTGTATTCAGTTCAACGTCTCTTCGTATAGTCCACAGATCCTAATATCAGTTACTCGAGATGTATAGAATTTAATACTGGGCGCTATTTTTCCCACGCGCACAGTTCCTCAGATATTCTTAGTCCGTGACCTTACGGCAAAAGTCATTCCCGTATAAATTAACTATAGTCAATTTTCTTGCAGTTTAACAAAAGCGCTCTGATCCCTTCCGTAGCATGCCCAATATATCGCAAGCCACGGCTACGTAGACTTATTCAGGTTACAGAAAACAAGACAAGAGAACTAAAATTACCCGCGCATGGTTTATATAGTAAGAAACAAAAGTAGCCGCGTTAAACCAGTGGCACCAGTCAGCCTGCACGCTATTCGTTCGTTTCTTTTGTCGGTCGTCTCGAGTGAATCTAGTTATCGAGTACTCTTTCCTATGTAGCACGCGCGTCCGCGTCTTCGTATGTTATACGTTTCTGTCTGTACACTATGTGATTAAAAGTATCCGGACAACCCAGAAACATGCGTTTTTCATATTAGGTGCATTTTGCTGCCACCTACTGCCAGGTACTCCATATTAGCGACCTCAGTAGTCATTAGACATGGTAATGAAATGTCGTGTGGTTAGGGCCTCCCGTCGGGTAGACCGGCCGCCTGGTGCAGGTATTTCAAGTTGACGCCACTACGGCGACCTGCGCGTCGATGGGGATGAAATGATAATGATTAGAACAACACAACACCCAGTCCCTGAGTGGAGAAAATCTCCGACCCAGCAGGGTATCGAACCCGGGACCTTAGGATTGACATTCCGACACGCTGACCACTCAGCTACCGGGGCCGGACATTAGACATGGTGAGAAAGCAGAATGGGGAGCTCCGCGGAACTCACGGACTTCGAACGTTATCAGATGATTGGGTGTCACTTGTGTCATACGTCTGCACGCGAGATTTCCACACTCCTAAACATCCGCAGGTCCACTGTTTCCGATGTGATAGCGAAGTCGGAATGTGAAGGGAGACGTACAGCACAAAAGCGTACAGGCCGATCTCGCCTGTTGACTGACAGAGACCGTCGACAGTTGAAGAGGGTATAATGTGTAATAGGCAGACATGTATCCAGACCATCACACAGGAATTCCAAACTGCACCAGGATCCACTGCATGTACTGTGACAATTAGGCGGGAGATGAGAAAACTTTGATTTCATGGTCGAGCGGTTGCTCTAGAGCCACAAATCACGCCCGTAAATGCCAAACGACGCCTCGGTTGGTGTAGAGTGTAAACATTGGACGATTGAACTGTGAAATTAAGGTGTGTGGAGTGACGAATCACGGTACAAGATGTGGCGATCCAATGGCAGTGTGTGGGTATGGTGAATGCCCGGTGAACGTCATCTGCCAGCGTGTGTAGTGCCAACAGTAAAATTCGGAGGCGGTGGTGTTACGGTGTGGTCGTGTTTTTCATGGAGGGAGATTGCACCCCTCGTTGTTTTGCGTGACACTATCACGGCACAAGCCTACATTGATGTTTTAAGCACATTCTTGCTTCCCACTGTTGACGAGCAGTTCGGGGATGGCCATTGAGCACTTGTTCATAATCCACAGCCTGTGGTGGAATGGTTACATGACAATAACATCCCTGTAATGGACTGGCCTGAACAGAGTCCTGACCTGAATCCTATGCAACTCCTCCGATATGTTTTGGAACGACGACTTTGTGCCAGGCCTCACCACCCTACATCGATATCTCTCCTCAGCGCAGCACTCCGTGAAGAATGGGCTGCCATTCCCCAAGAAATTTCCCACCACCTGATTGAAGGTGAGCCTGCGAGAGTGGAAGCTGTCATCAAGGTTAAGGGTGGGCCAACAGCATTACCAATGGACGGCACCACAAACTTGTAAGTCATTTCCAGCAAGGTGTCCGGAAACATTTGATCACATAGTGTAGATAGCTAACACATACCTACTACAAAAGTTGCGGTCGTTCTAGTGATATCCATACCTTATTCTGTCTGGAATTTGTTCGAAAAAAGTCGCGAATGTTCTATTGCTTTCTTGTACAGAGAACCTTTGATTCGTAGCGTTATCAATACGGACTATTTGCCGAATAGGAAGCTAGTTTTCATTCAGCGGCTGAAATATTAAGACTAAAGAATGAATAAGTCTCTCTCTCGTCTCTCAGTGAAACTCTGTCCAACTAGACAAAAAATTTACTTATTTTTTTCAGAAAGTCTCTTTTAGGTCCGTTTTCTTCAACGTCCTTCCAGTGGACAGAATAAGCCCCTAAAGTTCCATTCTGCAAGAATTTCGAAACACCCATGTACATCTGAAATAAAATCTCTTCACTGGACTCCACATTTATCAGACACAAATTCCTTTCTATATGCAAGAAAAAGAATCCTCCCTAAAAATCAACATGGGTACGGCAAATAGAGATATAGCGAACCTCGGCTTTCTCTGTTCGAACATGAAATCCATAGCGACTTAGACAAAGGTACCTACGTTAACAACGCAACCCTTGACTTCCAGAAGGCATTCGATAGAGCCCTGTACTGTCATTCAGTGGACAATATATAAGCTGTGATTCTTCAACTACTCCCGGCATATTTCTTGCTTGAACAATCCACGGGTGTACTGCCGGTCCATAGTGTCCAAAGGGCACAACATTTCGACAATCAGACATGTCGCCATCGTCAGGTGCGCTGATGAACTGAGCTCCTGAGGGCCGCCCGCTGTTGTTCGAGCAATATAAAAGCTAACCACAATTGCAGCTGGAAAAAAGATGGCTTACAAAACGCAAGACCGATTCTTGAATATTGTTCATCTACGTGGCATCCTTATCAGGATTAATTAATAGAAAAGTTAGAGAAGGACCAACTAACATTTAGTTAGAGCAAATTTCTATGACGAAGGATATAGGAGAGACGTTGTGCATCACATAGAGATTTGTTATTGACACTCTGAGAGCGTAGATTCCAAAAGTAGTCGAGCGAATTGTCAACATATCACTCTCTCCGACAAAGGTCTCGAGAAATCACTGCTATGAGAGAACGAGACGAACTCATACAGAGGTTTATCGACATCTCAGCACCATTCATGAGTTGAAAAGGGGAGGAGGAGTGAGACTGATAGCAGAAGTACCCTCCGCCACAGGCTTGCGGGGAATACAGGGATAAGGAAATGTAACCAGTTTCCTCGGGATATAGACAGTTGTGTTCGAGTAGCCTCATTTGCCTCTTCATACAGTATGTGACTTGTCTCCGTCCTCGAGAAAATCATGACTTTGTCAAGATCAGCTCGTTCTATAGAGACTATGCAGGCGGTTCAAAATGCACCACATATCAGTTTTATATCAGTTCTCTCAAACCAAACGACCGTCATGTCCTAACCTTTATTGAAGCGTCATGTGCTTGTTTAGGCCTCTTGTTCCGAATACTTCAAGCAGCACAAAGGAGTTGATTTTTTGTGGGCGCTGTGGACTCATCAAATGAGTCTGTAGCAAAAGCAGACCGGGAACACTTATGTTCTTGCTGCTGTAGGCCTGCAACAATAATAATAATAGTGCAGTGGGTGTACTCAGGAATGGGCGTTTCTGCCGAAACATCCTCCATCATTTCGGTCTTCTTTTTAAAAAGAGTACTAGAGTAATAACAACACTCATTTCAACAGTGTTTCATTCTCTACTCAGGCCGATGCCCTTCCCGTCTTTCCAAACTCTACAGGTATGGTTTCTAACTCTGTTGTGGTACCGGTATGCGACATGTTTAAACACTAATACCCATAGTGTTTAAACTTGTTGCATACTCTCTCATCACCCTAACTGCTGTGCTTGGAGTGACAGGATTATTTTTAAAATCAGTGATCTGACTGGTCTGATGCGGCACGTCACGAGGTCCTTCCCTCAGTCAACATTTTCATTTGAGAGAGGCATTTACACGAAATGTCCTCAATTATCACTCGAATATATTCCAGCCTGTGTCTCCATTAAAATTTATGCACTTTTGGCTCCTTCCTATACCACCTATTTATTTATTGTTTTGTTTATTCGCTATTTTCTTTCAGTTTTTCGGACAAAATTATGCATATGAATTGGTGGATATCAACAGATCACAATATTTCAACATAAAAATTTCAAATATAGTGGTATAATTCAGCGCTACGGCGTTTAAGGGGAAAATGTCTACAAAAAATACCCAATTAAAAATAATTAATACGGAATTCTAAACATTTAACAAGACCTACTTACTACACTGTGACTATCTTGCGGATGCATAATGTAGAAGGCGAATGCTGTTGTTTTACTGTACTATACTATACTGCCAAAGCATAATTTTTTATAATTTATAACTCTATACAGCACTACTCTTTGTAACACTACACTACACGGCACTCCACTCCACTATTGCACTTGGTACCAGAAACTAAATTGCCTCATTTTGTCTGGTTTGTTAGCCACTGGCACGCTAAGCACTGCTCAGGATTCACAAGATCTGTACTTCCATGCAAGGTTTAGAGTTCGGGACATTGCAGTCAGAGTCTCAGGAAATTCTTCTCGGTACGCTCTTCACTTTTCAGGCGCAATATTTGAGAGTGAACAGTAGAGAAGCAGCTTGAAGGTGGTTCGATGAAGCCTCTGCCAGGCACTTAATTATAAAATTGCAGAGTAATCATGCAGGTGTAGAGATCCTCCCGAGACTCATATCTTTGCTGATCAAGAAGTCGTTGTAGTTGGAAATCCAGCCGTTTTGCGTCTCGTTGTCATTATGTATCGCTCTTCTTAGTTCTCTCTCAGCCATGTATGCTTGCAGTTCATAAGCTAATATTTTGTCTGTCAGCAAGTTCAGCTTGCGGCACACCTCATTCGTTAGTATAAGGAGAGGATATAAAACTCAGGCTGGCTACAGCAAGAAAACCATGTCTGAGAAATAGAAAATTGTTAATATCTTAAATAGATTCAGGTGTTATTAGATCTTTTCTGAAGACATTTATTTGACGTGTTGCCTTGTACGGAAATGAAACGTGGACGATAAGCATTTCAAACGAAAAGACAATGAAAGATTGTGAACCATGTAGCAAATTACGAATCCTGAAGATTATATGGATGGTTGAATAACTAATCTCTGGTATAACTTGAATAAAAGGAGGGATCAGTTGACAAAACGTATCCTGCGCCAACAAGAACCATCAATTCTGTAATGAAGGGATGTGTGTGGGTAAGAGCTGTAGATGAATATCTAGGCATGAATACAGTAAACGGTTTCAAATGGATGTATGTTGCAGTCGTTATTCAGATATGAATAGTCTTGCACATGACAGACTAGCTTTTAGAGCGGTATCAAATTTTGGACTCAAGACCACAACAGTAACATAATTTACTATCCGACAGCTAATACCCTTTGGGTTTAGAAACCCGAGAGCGCATTCGAGTCTTGATAAGGCTGGGAAGAGGTTGCATGCTGTCAATGAGTTTTATAAAATGAACTAGAGGACTTCAAATGCCACAGAAAACTGCACTGACGCAAAATACCCGTATTCTTTAGATTACTGGGCCAAAAGAATAATACCATGACAGAATCTAAAAACCATTCAGGAATAACTAAGGTAACGACGTGTAAATGAATGTAAGGATATAGTATCACCGGTAATTATTGAAATCCAAAAGATGCAGTTGGTTTACAAGAATCATCGTGATTAACATTACAATAGCCAGGTGGTACCCATAAAACGGTAAGGAAAAGTCTTCGTCAACAAAGTACTCTTGAAACTAACAAAAATGCAAGAAATGTTAGGTGAATGAAGAATGTATTTACTCAACTCTGTTGCGGATCAAATACACATTATATATTGACAACGGAAACTAGTCCACAGTAATCTTAACTGTTAGTCCCACTTCACTACTCATGCTTCTCAGTACAGACAGGAATCCTTCGTTCCAATAGGACTCGCGAAAATCGCTTTTTCAGAAAAATGTGGCCTTGTTTTCCAGCGTAGGTGCATAGAGATATGTTGCAAACAGTTATTATCATAACTGCACTTACATGAATGCAAGTTGCATTCGTACATCACCATTCTCAGTATACTTCAGAGCAGCTACGTTTCTTATCACACCATAACACACACAAGAGTCAACAGCAAAAAAGCCAGCACAGAAAAGAATAGAAAGAAGAAACTTAAATCAATGTCAGTCGCACAAGGTATTTTCATTGTGAGCCAGGAATGGACCAAGAACCTTATTTAAGACAAACCAGAGCAGCAGAAGAATGTGTGACAACACGGATAGTGCACTAGCGTTCACACGTATCATAGCAGAAGATGCTCGCGAGTAACAGGCGTGTAGAACGTGATACTTGGAGGTTCAAATGGCTCTAAACACTATGGGACTTAGCATCTGAGGTCATCAGACCCCTAGACTTAGAACTACTTAAACCTAACTAAGGACATCAGACACATCCATGCCCGAGGCAGGATTAGAACCTGCGGCCGTAGCAGCAGCACGGTTCCGGACTGAAGTGCCTAGAACCGCTCGGCCACAGCGGCCGGCAATACTTGTAGGTTGACAATTACAAGTGACAAATTTCAAGGTTATCTACTAAAAGTTGTCTGAAACTAAAATTAGTGTCTAATTCAAATTTATCAGGATCGCATACCATTTATAGCACAGTCCCTATGACCAAGGCCACGCAGGAACGATTTAGTTACCAATAACCACCAAGATGGGCGTTTGGACGTTAAACGCTAATACAACTTCCATCTAAGATGGAGCCAAACTGTACAAGAAATGCCATGGTACGATGACCAATAGATTGCGCTTCGTGCAGTCAGCTATCGTGTCACACCACATACCAGTCACTCTGACAGGACGATGTTACGCTGACCTGCCTCGAAGTAGGGAGGCACGCACTACTAACCGATCGGGAAGATTCCTCAGTAGCTGATGCCTCTGACATACGACTCACCGTGACTACATTTTTTAGAGTGGATTTTATTTTCGAACTAGAATGCAGCAGCTATTGTAGGTGAGGAACTACAGTTTGGTTTAGTCAACCACGAGGCGACTGGCAGAAAACTTGTAATGTTTTGTGTATTCTACGGACTGCAACCTAATGTCACTGGTTAGCAGGTTTTAGTGTGTCGCAGAGTGGTTGGCTCTACGTTTTTGTCTAGTGATCAGTTAGTCACATCTACTTTAGTGTGCCAAACTTGAGAACGAAAGTATGTTCAGCATGATGTGCCACTGTCAAGTAACATAGCTCTATGAAACTTGTAGCATATGTGGGAAGAAGTATAACACTATAGTACAGATGATGATGGTGATGATGAGGTCCCATACTCTGAGAAGCCTAGGGGACGATGCGGGAGACCCTCACCGCCGTACTAGGCAAGGTCCCAGAGGAGTTGGTTTGCCATTGCCTTCCTCAGACCGTAATGGGGATGAATGATGATGATGAAGACGACAAAACAACACCCAGTCATCTGGAGGCAGGAAAAATCCCTGACCCCGCTGGGAATCGAACACGGGACCCCGTGCGCGGGAAGGGAGAACGCTACCGCAAGACCACGAGCTGCGGACATATTACAAAAGGTAACGAAAATAAATACACTATGGGACAAACAGAAATGACTCCTTTCTTGGAAGGCAATAGCTGCACAGATGTCATTACGGGTTACGATGTCCCTTGGACACCGAAACAGGCGGGCCATTTGCAGCCTTTCATATCATAGACCATCATTACATGTTGGTAGAATTGAGTATTCTGCATTTACAACTGCAATTATCATTGATACTGTGATTATTTCATGTGCTACACGAACATTGACAATAACATAACACAGATCGGATATTAGCACACATTTCTGTTTCACTTGCTTTGTATTTCTATAACTCACTTTCCTTAGTACAACGTGGCAATTCTTTCAATGTATAGTCCCAATTTCAACTTAACATTTGCACAATTGTGTATCAGTCACATAGTCTCAACCATTTGTGTGTATGTGTGCGTGTGTGTGTGTGTGTGTGTGTGTGTGTGTGTGTGTGTGTGTGTGTATGTGTATGTGTGTGTGTGTGAGAGAGAGAGAACATGGGTATATTTGCGTAAAAGAGTTATTTTATTTTTTATTTCAACATTTCAGTATATCAGTTTTAATGTAAGCCATTTTAACGCCATATTTCAGAATTGCCATTAAAGCCCTTGACGTCGCGCAGTATTCAGAAAACATTAGGATGTAGAAATAATTTATTGTCACCTTCAATATGCTCCCCTCTTCTATCCCCACAACGCTCCATGTGAATTTTCCATTCATGGAAACAGTGCTGTAAGTCCTCCTCTGTGATCTGCTGGATGAGGCTTTCTCTTTCACTGCTTCAACGGACTGAAATCTTGCACATTTCTGTGCAGCTTTCACCTTGCAGAAAACAGAAAACTCACATGCTACTAGGTCAGGCGAATAATGTGGGTGGTCTAACACTGGAATTCTGTACTTCACTTGAAACATCTTAACAAACAATTCAGTATGATCTGATGCGTTGTCTTGACGCAGAACCGATGGCTTGTTCGTCTACAATTCCAGTCAAGAAAGAACAGGCAGTCCCGGTTGCAAAATTGCTTTTTATTTATTTCATTTGTGACAAGGTTTCACTCTCACAGGAACTTCATCCGACACCAGGTAAAAACACTTGAGGACCACTGGCGAAGGTACAGAAAGTCCCACAATCACCAAAACTGGCACATTATCTGTTAAATTTACACTGGCAAAAGTATGGAAAGTCCCACAATCACGAAAAATGCCACATCATTCCGTAAAATACACAGATATTCTATTGGATGGCGTGCAATTTTTGGTAATGGCGAACTTTCTGTAGCCTTACCAGTGGACCTCGAGCCTTTTTTTTTTTTTTTGCCCGATGACTATGAGAGTGTAATGCATCACAAATCAAGTATATAATAAACCATTTTGGAGCGAGCACTGCCTGTTCCTTCTTGAACATCTTAATATCTTGAATACCTGTTGCTCTATTATTTTCCACAAAATAATCCTTGAAATTGAGTTTCATCGGACAATATGATTCATATGAAGTTCAATTTCAAGGTCTATTATGTGGAAAATACTAAAGATACAAATTATTATAGCAGCATTCATTATATCGAATGCTAGGTTTAGATTTTATGACAGGTTAGATAAACTAGAAAGATATGAAGAAGGGAGGAAAAGGATAGCTCCAATAGAAGTACAAACTGTTAAGAAAATACATGTAATGAAAGAATGTTAGAATATATTAATCAAAGTGCAGAAAAAGTTTTTGGATTGAGACCTACTGACACATTAAAATTTGTCGGTAAATTATCAGTACAGTTTGATAGAGATAAATTAACAATTGGTTTTAGAACATATGAAAGCACAGATAGATTAATGAATCAATTAAATTAAAAACAGACAACTGTACAGCACATGCATACACTATTTACAATTTCTCATTTCACAAATTATGCAGATATTCATACGATTCAGGAGGATTGAATTCTGACAGTAATCCAAATAAAATAAAGTAAAGTATAGGTAAAAAATGTAATGGTATGATCAAACAAGTTGTAGATGACAATTTCTGAAACTTAACCCTTAACTCGTGAGGTGACTTTTCTGTGTACAAATACCACAAAGTGAGGTCTTTGGGACCCCTATGTTTAAACCGAGATTTAAGATAAATATTATTTTAAATTTTTAATTCATGCTATATATTGCTTATTTTTAGAATTATTTAAATACTGTCTAAATGATTCTAGTTTATTTTCTTACAGTAAATAAGGCATTTTACTATTTATCTCATTAAAGCTCTTAATTTTGTGTTGTTTTTTTAAGTAGTACATATAAATAGACTGTTAGAGAATTGAATTTTACATTCTGAAAAATTAAACAATCCCAATAGCAAATAAATTTCAAAATAAAACTGATTTCCAGAGTTTAAATCTGTGCATAAAAACTCTGCCTGATAGGTACTACATGATAGTTTATCAAATTGACATTCATTGCTGGGAATTACATTTTTCTTATGACCACTCAGAACACATTCGATTTTAACAGACACTTTAAGTATTTCATTGAAGAAACAGATGGATCACTATTACAACTTTCGTGAAGTTCTTTCTCTGAACGATACTCTTGTTCAGTAGCAGAGCTGTGACCTCTGGCTAATGTAAGATCGTCGTCTTTTTTTGTTTATTCTTTTATCTACATTACTGACACTTTCCTCCATAGACCGAATAACAATTTCTTCAAACACAGGAAAGTTAAAAGCGACACATTCGTGCCGTCACATTTTGGGGAGTGTGGTACAGTACTGAAGAAAACAGGTATGAAGTTCACAAAGTGTGGTCTAGAAGACTCCAACACCTATCAATAGCATGTGTCAACAATAAACAAAGATGGCAATAATGCAACCAACAACTAAACATTGTAGGCTTGACAGTTTAATGAGATTGAGGGAGTACAGAAACATTCAGTTACAACCAGCCCTGGACTGTGAGTTCGAAAATTCTCAAGTGGTCTGAAAGACCACACCACATTAGTTAAGCGTTAAGAAGACAAAATATTATTCATACAGATTGAAGTTCAGATAAAAAGACAGATGTTAGTTTAATTTTAAAGAATTCTTAAAAACCAATCAGATATGTTTGAATGGATGATGTCTGTCAATTAATTGATAGTTTGCAGTAATTCATGGAGAAGAAATAGCTAAAAATAAAAATTATCACAATGAAGAAGTGGGAATAATGAAAATGTCGACAAATAAATTTAGTCCAGAATGAGCTTTTCGCTCTGCAGTGGAGTGTGCACTGATATGAAACTTCCTGGCAGATTAAAACTGTTGTGCTGTACCAAGACTCGAACTCAGGACCTTGCCTGTGAAAGGCAAGTTCGAGTCTCGGTCCGGCACACAGTTTTAATCTGCCAGGAAGTTTCAAATAAATCTAGTGATTTTATTATTATCAATCACAAACAGATTCTGTATTTGATCAGAATTTTGAATAATCTTCCACATACAATTTGGAAAAGTGAAAAGCGAGTTAAAGTTTAAGTTAACTGATATTTAAATAATTTACTAATGACATAAATGAGTCTGCCAAGATATTCGTACTGCAATCCTTTTACTACACAAGAGGAAACATTAGCAGGAATAAATAAGTTAGATGAAGGATTTAAGAAACAATATTACATATAGAAATAACAAAGATTTATAATCCAGACATCAAGTTGATAGGGGTGTCCATTACCTGCAAAAAATAAAGAATGCTTCATTAGGAGAAAAGTTAGCAGCAACTATAGTTAGAGGAATAATGTATGGTAAATGAGAATTATTTATGGAATTATGCTTGGATGACAATGGTTGAGGAGTGTAAAAATAATAATCTTTATAAATTTTTAATCTATATAAATGTAAAACTTTACAATTAATCATACTTTGCTACAAAGTGGCAAAACTAAAGCAATACCAATTAAAATTAAACTGAATAATGAATGATTACATAGTATTGAACAACTATTAACTGATGTACATGAAACAAATAGAGGTAAAGAAACTGGTGGAAACTGACTTATATCATTAGCTATTCCTGTTATGAAAAATATTATCAAATATTTAACAGAAAAGAAACATGAAAGTGGATGTCTTCCATTACTATTAGATGCATTAGCATACCTAGCAACTATTGTATTGTATGTTAACCAGGGACCACACCAGACCCAGGGTTATTATGCAGTTTGGCATCCGGTGGACCCCTCCCCCCCCCAGGTAATGTCTCAAATGGTTCAAATGGCTCTGAGCACTATGGGACTCAACTGCTGTGGTTATCAGTCCCCTAGAACTTAGAACTACTTAAACCTAACCAACCTAAGGACATCACACACATCCATGCCCGAGGCAGGATTCGAACCTGCGACCGTAGCAGTCCCACGGTTCTGGACTGCGCTCCTAGAACCGCGAGACCACCGCGGCCGGCGGAATGTCTCACACCAGATGAGTGTAACCCCTATGTTTGCGTGGTAGAGTAATCATGGTGCACGCGTACTTGGAGAACTTGTTTGTGCAGCAATCGCTGACATAGTATGAGTGAGGCGGAATTGGGGGAACCAGCCCTCATTCGCCAAGGCAGATGGAAAACTGCCTAAAAACCATCCACAGACTGGCCATCTCCACAGACCTCGACACAAGTTCGCCAGGCGGATTTGTACCAGGGACCAGGCACTCCTTCCCACTCCGGAAAGCTGTGCATTAGACAGCTCGGCTAAGTGGGTGGGCAATAGCAACTATTGGTTCACTTGCTCTTGCATCAATTGCAAATGAAGTTATAGATAAGAAAAAGCCGATAAATAATTAGAAAAAGAGACATTATCTAGCAATCGTAAAGAATGACACAGGAACTAGAAAAAAATTTCAAAAAATTATCGATTTCTTTCGTAATGCTGTAAGTAATTTTCATATAGAAAAATTAGTTAAACAATTAAAAATTATTTTCCTGTCTTTTTACACATGATGAAGTACCAAGGCAGCCTAGAAAATATGAATCAAGAATAGTTAATTTAACGACATCTCATCATACTCTCTGGATTTGTTACTGTACAAATACAGATATGAAATTTGGTTTCGATCAATTTGGTGGTAATATACCAATTCAACCATTTAACTAATTTGGAAAAATGATATATATGATTCAATACTGAGAGAATACAAATTTTTAATGAAGTAATTTGTGGTAATTGATATCTATTTGTTTCATAACTGTTAATAGACAATTATAAGGTTATTGATATTCTTTTAAGTAAATTAGAATTCTATGGTGTCACGGGCAGTGCTGCAAAATGGTTCAAGTCGTACCTCACTAACAGGAAACAAAGGGTGTCAGTGCAAGGGACTAGTGAATTAAGTCATCAGTCATCATCAGAAAGGAAAGAAATTACATGTGGTGCCCCACAAGGATCCATCTTAGGGCCATTCCTTTATCTTGTGTACATTAATGATCTCTCATCAGTTACACTGCCAGAAGCAGAGTTCGATTTGTTTGCAGATGACACAAGTATTGCAATAAATAGTATGTCAAGTGTAGTTCTAGAAAGATCTGCTAATGATATTTTCATGGATATTAATAAATGGTTTGAAGTCAATTCACTGACATTAAACTTCGAAAAGACTAACTATATGCAATTCAGAACCTGTAAGAGGCTTCCACCCAGCATATACATAAAATACGAAGAAGAGCATATAGAAGAGGTTGACAGTCTTAAATTCCTGGGATTACAACTTGATAATAAATTCAGTTGGGAAGAGCACACCACAGAACTGCAGAAACGCCTTAACAAATCTGTATTTGCAATTCGAGTGTTAGCAGACATAGACGACATAAAAATGAAAAAGCTTGCATACTTTGTCTACTTTCAGTCCATAATGTCATATGGTATAATATTTTGGGGTAACTCTTCAAGTCAAACAAAAGTTTTCAGAGTCCAAAAGCGTGTAATACGTATTATTTGTGGAGTAAATTCATGGACGTCCTGTAGAAACCTCTTCAAAGAACTGGGTATACTAACTACTGCCTCTGAGTATACTTACTCATTAATGAAATTCGTCCTAAATAATATATCTCTTTTTCCAACAAACAGCTCATTTCATACATACAATACCAGGAACAAAAATGATCTGCACAAGGACTTCAAAGCACTTACTTTAGTTCAAAAAGGGGTCCACTACTCAGGAACACACATCTTCAATAATTTGCCAGTAAACATAAAAAATTTAGTTACAAATAAAGATCAGTTTAAAAGGAGCCTGAAAGACTTACTAGTGGCCAACTCCTTCTAGTCCATTGACGAATTTTTTAATAGAAACAAATGATGTATTGTATATATTCATACTATTAGTATTGTTATTTCAGCTTAAAAAAATTGACATGTTCCACATCCAGGAGGATCTCCTCGGCACGGATCTATGGAACAAAAAACTAATCTAATCTAATCTAATCTGACTGTAATAAATGTACATCTTTGGAAACAGGTTCGATAACTATTCAGAAAAATAAGATTTTCAATCATTAGAACGAAAAACTAATAATGAAATAATTTCTAAAATCAAAAATATTTCATCATCAACAGCCTCAAAAGTAATTGATGTACTTAAAAAATTTGAGAAAGACTTAAATATCATTATTAAAGTAGGTAGAGGTTATAAGTAAGAAGATTTGCTCATATAAATGATCCAATAGATGCAAAACATATATTTAACAAACATTGGATACAGAATGTGTTATCAAATCATGTTAAAAAACACGAATACACGAATATTCTAACCCAGTAATTATATGAATAACGAAGAATTAAAAAATTTTGTTACACAACCTGAATACAGCAAGATACACGTAGGCCTAGATCAATGAAATGGTGTTTCTAAAGTTTTCATGCAACATAGTAGTAAGGAAATAAAGAACATGGAAACAAGTCTCTGTGATGCATTAGAAAAAATAGTTTTACTAGAAAGTAAATTCAAGCTATTAAGTTCGAAAATTGGTAGTGGCCTAAGGTGCCAAAGTCTTTTGAAAAAAATTAAAAATTTAATATACTTTTATTCAACATAAATAGATAATGATATTCAAACATATTAGCTGAAGTGTAAAAAACTTACTGAAACATAATCCTCAAAGAGTCACCACCAAAAATGGATGACAGAGGATTGAAGGTCTTTGTACATCATTTAAAAGAAAAAAGAGCAAATTCGTTAAAAATATTTTGTAGCCAATGGTCTGAATATTCATGAAGAAATTATTACACATACAAATGAGAAAAAGATTTTAAAAGAAGAAATGTAGTTTCTCCGATTATGAACCATTTATGGCAAGCTGATTTAGGTGAATTGGTCTCTGTAGAATTAAGAGGAATTTCTAAAAGAAATAAAGGATATAAATATTTATTAACTGTTATAAGCGTTTTTCAAAATTTGCTTGGGCTATTCCAGAGCACAATCCAAAAAATTTACAATGGTAAATGGTAAATAATCGTAATGAATTTTAAAATAAAGATTTTCAAGAATTGATGAAGAAGTATAATATTAATTACTATGCAAGTGTAACAAAACTGAAGCATCTGTTGTTGAACAATGTATTAGAACATTGAAAGAAGGGATGTGGAAGAGATTTTGACTTCAAGGAAATTTTAAATGGGTTGAACTAGTTTCGAAATTAATTGCCAAATATAATAAGGCAAAACATTCTACTATGAAACTGGAATTGTGTCTAATAAATGAGATGAAATTAGAATCCGTTAACTTAAAGGACTTTTTCAAAAAGAAAATATGGCCAGCTGATCAACAGAAACTTTTCAAATTGAAGATGTTATTCATTCTAATCCAATAACATACAAAAAGAACAAACATGAACAAGCATCACAGATGCAAAATATCCCAGTGTGTGTCTTCATTAAAAAAGTTTTTAGATAAAACGGAGATAATGTATATTTTATATGATTAGAATTTGATAATCCCACATAAGTTGGACAAATAAAAGTAATGTAATTTTTTAAAATGTTAATAACATTTTTTCTATATAAGTGGCTAGACTAATGACAATGCGGATGATACAGTCTCTAAATTTGTAAATCCATTAACTGATGAAAATGTTAATTATTTACAGAGTCTCAATGGAGAACAAGTTTGTATTGTTTATAAATACTTTAACAAACAGATTATAAGTCCTCAAATCCACTGATCAATTATTCTGATTGCTGACTTTCCTTATAAACAAGTTGAATCTTTTGTGATGCAGACAAATAGCCAGATTTGAAACTCTTGAAGAAGATTCATTATTTCATTAATCAATTCTCCTCATGAATAATCATCTAAAGTATAGAAATAATTTCCATGACAAATAATTCTCAAAACTTCTGTCATTCAATTATATAAATTTATCAAGTATGGTACATAATTAATTCTATAAAATTCTTCACAAATTACACATCTATTTCTCATTCTATCTATTTGATTTTGTATATTTTTAAATTGTGCTTGAACAACATAATATTCATAATTACAGTCATGTGATCTTAAGTGTGATTTTAAATTTTTATTACTTGGTAGAGGAACAACATATGGTAATAAATTAGTTATTCACACATTTTTTTAATGCAAAATTTCTATAGCTCTATCAGATTGTTCATCTGATTTTTGTATGTAAGATCCATAATTTTATTCAGTTCTATTGAATGATTCATTTTACATGATTCATTTTACCATTATATACTCATTTTACATTAATCTTTATTTTATATTCGCCATGTTTCCAAACTGATAATAAAACTTATTCATAAATCCAAGCTTTAAAAATTTCTGTTAAAGCTGATTCTGATTTCATAATTAAAGAATATAAACCAGGTTCATTAACAAAATTTGTGTCAGGATCCAGGAGGAATGGGACCTATCCCATTTAAATTTTTATATTTTATATGTTTTTTTTCTCAAACATGATCTCTGATTGCCCTTCTTGTATGTGTAAATTCTGAAAGATTAGCAGCATCTTTCACTTTAAACTGCAGATTACTATTTTCATCCATAATTACATATGCTTGCACACAATTTATGTAAGTTTGCTACTGACAAGGTCTATGATTGACTCCATTTGCATAAAATAATAATATGTTACGTAAATTGAAATTATATTGTGGGTACATGCAAAATTTCGTCATAAATATTTTTTCTCATCTCATTTGTTTCACCAACAATATCATAGAACAGGTCAAATAATTAATGAAGTAAGATGGACTGTTAAACCGAATATTGTACATTGGTTTACTATTATCTAGAACAAACATACATTAATAATATATTCTAATATGTACTTTATATGTCGATATTTTCTAAAATATTTTATGTTGTGTAGGTCTTCCTCTATTATAACTGGATAATCTTCCTGAAAGATGATTTTTAGACAATACACCATTTTGATGTAATTAACAGAATGTAGGCCATCTTGTGGTTGGCATATTTCTGTAATAAATGTAATAATATATGTACCAACATATAAAACATAATTGTAAAATACAGAGAAAAATCTGTATACTATGCAGTGGTCTAGAACACAAAACTGTGAAAAACTTGATATACTGTAAAACCTGCAACAGAGAATACAGATTGCAAAAGTGGGGTGTTTCTTAAAGAAAATTTGGTGAGGATTTTATAGTCAAAGGTTGTCCAAATTGTAACAAAGAAGGTTGTTATATTAATAGAGAATTCAAAGATTTCAACGTTTACCAATGCTGGGAATGTAGGAAAATTGTTACTGTGAAACAGTTTGAGAGTTTAGAAGATGGATTCTGTATCAGAATGAATTGTACCTATACAGAAATATACATGTGATTTGATTATGAAGTTCAACAAGAAAATGGCCACATGTTCCGGGTCTCATAACATTCCACAACTTTAAAGTAGATACTCTTCGTAAATTTAAGACAAATGAAGAATTGTGCACTTGGATGATATCTGAAAGAAAACACATATTATAAATTTATAGTCCACTATGCTTAAGGATATGATTCACAATTCATTTTGAAGTACAATTTTGAAAATACAATAAAACCATATATTGCATACACAGGAACTAAGTAGATGTGATTGGAGTCAAAATAGTTGGGTTTAATAATTTTAGATACCAGTAATTTAATACCAGGTCCACTTAGTAGTTTTCCAAAAACATTTTATTTGAATGAATTGATGAAAGGATATTTTCCACATCAACTCAATTCATAAGAAAATGAAAATGTCACAGGACCAATTCCAGATACTTGTTATTATTGTGCTGACACTATGAAACTGAAATATAGAGAAAATATCTGAAACTGTGTAGCCCACAGGGAAAGAAAATTATGTGTTCATTATGAAGAAAGAAATTAATGAGTACTAAAATTCTGATGTAGATATACTGAGAAGAGATAGTTTGAAATTAAGAATATAATTTCTGGTGATAGCTAATATTTATCCATTTTGTTATTTAACAATTGCAGGTGTTTGTAAGGCTATTTAAAGGTCTAAATATTTACCTGAAAATACAATCACAGTACTGGATAAAGAACAAATTGCAAATTATAGTAAAGAATCAATAGGTTAGTTAAACAGTTTAACAATCATAACATATTGCAGGCTCTTATTGGTGGAGAAGTGAAAATAGCCAAGGCAAATGTAGATGGAGCTGATAAACCAAGTAATACTTTTTGTCCATTCTACAGTTGTTTTTGGCATGGTTCTAAAATTATTTTAAAAATGAGGCGATAACAATTAGAATAAAGTAACAATGGATTATGTATCACAAGAGTTTAATAAGAAGTGTAGAAAAAAGAAATGCAGGATACAATTATTGGAGATGCGAGAATGTGTTAAGAAATAAAAACAGATACCTGAAATTACTGAACCATTGAATTCTAGAGACGTTTTTTTATGGTGGCCAAACAGATGCAATAAAACTAAACACTAAAGCAGATGATGTTTGCACAAAAATAACATTTGATGATATGTGCAGTCTTTATCCAACTGTACAATCTTTATTATTCTGAGTGACACCAAAGAGAAACATGCAGACCAAGATATTATTCTAAAATTTGGTATGGTTAAATAAAATGTAAAGAAGTGGCTCGTAGAGGATAGTATCATCCTGATTTACCAGTAAGAACAGATGAAAAACTATTGTTTCCTTCGTGTGTCAAATATTCAGAGCAAAAAATAAGTAAATTAAATCAGAATGATGAAGAAAGGACTTTTATTGGAACTTGGGTAACTGATGAAAGAAATGGGATACAAATTTTTTTACACTTATGAAGTATGGGATTTTAGAAATAAAAGCAACATGTTGTTTGGAAATAAAATCAGAAACCAGTGCACATGATTTTGAAACTGATGAAGAGTATATCAAAACAGAGAAATTAGATATTCAGTTAGATCGTGGTAGAATAATGGAATATTCAGGAAAATGAACTGTTGCTATGATATGTCTCAATTAATTATGGGGGAAATTTGGGAAAAGGGAAAATATGAGTCAGACAGACTTTGTAACACGTTTACAGCGATTTTATCAGGTAGTGTTGCATGATCGATTAGATAATATTGATATCAGTTTTATTAATGACAACATGGTTCAAATGAAGTTCAGTTTCAAGGATTATTGTATAGTAACTAATAAACCTACAAATATTTTTATAGCTGCATTCACTACATCTAATGCTTGGCTTAGATTGTATGATAGGTTAGATAGACTAGGAAAAAAGACATATATTTTGATACCGATTCTGTGGTATATACTGATGATAGCAAAGTCGATTTAGGAAAAGACTGTATTTTGGGATAAGGGAGAGATGAGTTAGGTAATATATGGATAGCAAATTGGGCTTCAACTGGCCCAAAAACTTATTGTTATGGGAAAAATGATAAAAGCATAGTAATAGAGGTCGAGTGTTTTACTTTAAACTATAAAAGTATTCAAAAGCTGAATGACAGCTCTATGGTAATATTAATTGAATGTGAAGTGAACGAAAAGATGCAGTTCACAGTCAAATCACTAGAGATACTGATAGTAAAAGTATAGTGAACAAACAGGCTAAGAAAGAATTCTCATATCAGTATGATAAAACAGGAGTTCTAGAAAATTATGATACAGTGGTGCTGTATGGATATCAAATTTCTTTATTATTTAATAAATTTTAATAACATTAAAATAATTCTTCTATGTCTTCTAATATAAGAATAGCATTCGTAACACATTCATTGTAACAATGACATAAATTTATTAGTTGATTTTTATTGAAATCTTTTCTCCTCTACACTTCTAATTATAGACAGAGAACTATTAAAATTAATGAATAGGCTTTAATAGAATTTTGGATTATTTTTGATAAATTATTTATTCATAAATTATAATTTGCAACTTCTTTACACTCACAAAAAAGAGAGAATCTGGGTATTCTATGTCCTTCCATATTTCTATATCTGTTTCATGATACTGGCAAACTTCATTTTGTAATGTTCTTTATATATTTTCTTTACTACATCAGTACTGTCAGAATGGTCATGACATTTCAAATGTTCTATAATCAAAGATGGTTTAAAATATTCTTTGCAAATATTATATTCAACTTGTTTCCCACACATTATTTATATTTCTAAAGATCAAACATTAAATGTTTTTTATTTGTTCAAAAATATATATTTAAAATCATTATCTTCAAATATACACAACTTTTTACATTTATTTAATTTTTATATTTGTTTTCAGGGTTGTTGTGGGTTTCATCGTTAAATAATCCCTTAGTGCATGGATTGTACCCACTTGTGACTCTTGAATCTCTCAAAAAGTCGAGAACATGGTAGACATTGTTGGCCATACACTTGTTCAGTAACATTTCACTAGCAGCTTGTCCAAGTTTCATGGGGATATCCAAGCTAAATTGTTTCTCTATTATTACACTTACCTTTTTCTGACAAAACGAACTAACAGCACTTACCAACGAAGGCCACAGCCACACTTATTTGTCTGCAGAAACCACAGACGCCACATTCGACTGAGCAGACTTTGCGCTTCAGAGCTATTGGTAGTTCATCTTTGGTGCTTGAGTATTTGAATTGAGACAGCATGAGTCGCGTTATTTTACAGCCACGCCTCCTAGGTCAACACAACTAGCCTGAAAGAATGTGGCAATAGATTTGAAACAGTAATGTTTCAGTGTCTGCATGTCACATCAGCGCTGCACATGCAAACGGTCGGAATGGCGCAGTAAATGAAGATGAGTGGCGCCGCTGGCTCAGCCGTGCCCAGCTCATTACGTGGCTAATGAGTTCCGGTGGCGTCGCCCACCGGCACCCACCGTCGCCCATAGGGCGCAGCGCCGCCCCCGTCAGCAGCCTCGCTGCCCGCCGTGTTTCTGGCACCTCCTGCTGCACTGCCTTCCAGGTCAGTGGGTTGATCCTCGGCACCGTCAGTTTCATTGTCATCCAAGACTTCTTGACATATGCCATGTTCGGTGAGATCCAGTACGGATTAAGTCGCACTACGAAATTACAGGAATGTTTCAAAAAGATTCATCCAATGCCAAAAGATTACTTCTTCTACACGAATGAATAGAGAAGCTTGGGTTATGTTTAAACTAACACATAAGAACTAATAGTTCACTTATGCGCCATTTGTCAATAGGATTCTCCTTGGTATAGCTCGCTTGTTCCCTTCACAATTGCGAGAACGTGTCGGCCATGCAACGTTTCCAGACTGGGTTTCGAAATTCATCAAAACAGACGAAAAATTTCCCAAAATGATATCATTTAGGCAACTTTTTCACAAATATGTTAAACTTCTGTATTCCTTTAAACTATTTTTGTTATTGCTGTTGGCAGCGTAGAGAGGTGGAATTATGTGCTCATGAAAGTAAAATTATCGTACATACGAAACAATAATAGTAAATAAAGTTTTAAATTTCTAAATAAAAACAACAGCCTGGCTAGAAAAATAAAAATGTGCTCTAGGGGCACCACGTTTGATTTATTCACGTTTTTCCATTGTTCTACTGGTTTACCGCTAGCACACCACCTACATCTCACTCCATTACTCAACACCTCTATCCAATACGCAAGTGTAAATACACAAAACCTATGCCTGTGTTTTCTACTTTCACCTCCCGAAAGCTCTTAACCGCTGATCTGTCATTACTTATTATTTAATTATAACAATAATATCGATACTGGTATATTTGAGAGATCTTCATTCTCCCAGCATATATTAATGGGACAAATGTTATAACATAAATCCCATCAAATACAAGGTTCAAGTACAACAACGGACTCCAGTACGGCGTTTCCTCGGAACTTGATATGACTGCGAAGGTCGAGGGACATCCCAAACGGTCGAAACTATGCATGTACACGTCATAGTGACGTAACTTAGAGATAGACCTCGGTAAACCTGAAGTCTTCCACAAAAGGAAAGGTGTATCGACGGATCTGAACAGAGAGAGAATATCTTTAAAAAACTTTGTGTTGTTAGTGCTCACATGTCAAAAATAGCGTTAGTAGTAATGCTACACTGATAAAATACTTATGCTTCCCAATTGCCCTGGTACCAAAATATTCCTGCCAAAAAACTTACCCAAGGTTTCAATTTCCTCATAAGTTCCTCCACATAAATGTTTACTGTTTCCTTTTGTTTTCTATTTCGTCAAACGTAAACGAACGGACTAGTAGCGATGTATCAACACACTTTTTCTTATTGACGATAGTGAGAGTATGTACAATGGCGGCACTCACCAGCAGTTGTCTAGAAAACTTACCAAATTCATATCTCTATTAATATCTTTGCACCTCCAGGCGCCTTCCATTGCGATACTTGAAGTTAATCAGTTCAAAAGCACGGTTGACTAACGACGGCTTGATGAACGTTGATTAACGCTGGTGCATCGAAGAGACATTTTAAAGGCAGTTTATTTTTAACCGTGATCACGGAACCTTGGTTATCTAGCGTTCTGACCGAGACTGGTGCACTCGGTCGGAAGTAAGCACCTAGTCGTGAACGCAGATGCCGGTTTCTGAATGTGAACTACCTGCATTTTATCCACGTTGATATAAATTCTTTGAATACTGGTGGGGCACGTGATAAATTCTTTATATTTATTGTTAAGCCGCACGGTAATACACTTGTAAAGATTTAATTTTTTATCGCAGTACTGACTTCAAGAATGAAATGATCATGAGTTTGTTCAGAGTTTCTACGCATACGCTCTTGGTACACCAGTCAGAAGTATTTAATGACGCAGCGCTTTCCTCGAACGTCTTTTTAAGGTCGCGGCTAACTCGTCCGGACTGGCTGAAACCACCATCTATCCAAGACGTAGGAAAGGGCCGTAGCGCAACGACTGCAGCTTTCCTACCCGGTTCTGCTTCCCGTACTGTACGAGAGAATTGCGTTTCTTCCATCGAAATGCAACTACAGAATCAAAGGTGTCGTTCTTATAGTATCATGATAGAACTTCCAGAAACGAATATCCGTTTTCTTAGTAAATTAATTACCTCAATAGTAAATATATTTTCTTTCTATGACTCCCAATGACAGAAGTACACGCACTAAAAGAAATTGACGCAGATCTTTGGCTTTCATCTGCTTCTTGCACCTCATCTCTGAGACGGTCATCCATTGCACTATCGCTTAGTAGACTCCGGAAGCCTACACGCACCTCCTCTCTGAGTTTCTTGGCCGGCTGCGGTAGCCGGGTGGTTCTAGGTGCTTCAGTCCGGAACCGCGCGACTGCTATGGTCGCAGGTTCGAATCCTGCCTCGAGTATGGACGTATGTGATGTCCTTAGGTTAGTTAGGTTTAAGTTCTAGGGGACTGATGACTTCAGATGTTAAGTCCCACTGTGCTAGAGCCATTTGAACAATTTTTTTTTTTTTGCATTTCTTTTAAACAACATATATCCTGTACCGAAGTATTGCGCATTGTGTCCAAAATTGTGACTGATTCCATATGTTCTTCCCTGTCAGCTTGTTGTGCTGCCATTTCTAGCAGCTACTTGCCGTGCGTTTCTGGTCACAGTACAGGACAACTGCAATGCTCACACATTTACATATATTTCGTCAGCTATTAAGCTGTTCCCCAGAAGATTTCTCTTGGTGTAATGTGTTCCACCTTTCCAGCGACCCAGTGTAAACACAGTCTGTAATTGGAAGAAAAACCATCTGTGCATTGCGTCCCAAAGAATTTCACACACCAGCCAAAAACAACCCAATCTCCATTTATAAAAGTGCATAGATTCCCGGAGCGACATGTACTTCACTTCATTTCCCACATTCAGTTATCGTCTCCATCCTTACTCTGTACCAACTCACAAAATTCTTGCATCTCAAACACCTAGAACACCAAGCCGTATATTACATCTGCGTTACACTTGTCTACCAACAGACTATTGTGGCGTCATCTTTGAGACTCCATCCAGTTGCCGCGTTCATACAAGCAAATCCCGTTTATTTTCACCTGCAAAATCTCATTTCCATTTACAAAGCAGTTTTAACAACCCCTTTCTCCCTTACTTTTTACTGTATTTCCTCACATCTTCGCATCCGTCCAATGTCATGACCAATGAATGCACCCACACATCATCAAAATGCATCTCACAAAAGTTTACATAAATAAAAGTGCCCCGGATGAGCGAATACGATTTCCAACAGTTTGAAACCATTTGTGACAGCATTAACGTAGGAGGAAAAGACCTACAGTTACTTCCAACAGGATGGAGCAACTGCCCATGCAGCCGGCCGAATCTCGAAGCAATTCGCTGGCCAAGGCCCAAAAGTGCCAAGATATGAATGCTTCTTACTTTCAACATTCAGGTTAGTACAGTATTTCCTTTCGTTTACTTTATTTCTTTGTATCCTGGAACTCTATTCTCTGGGCCACTTTTATTTGCTCCACCTAGTAGCATCCTTGCTCATAACTTACCAAATAGTAACTACCATCTCCCATCATCTCCATCGTCATCACTGGGCGAAAGAAACGCATTTCTCCTACATCACGTCATACATATCATCAAATTTACTATTATCTCCCTTTAATTCGGAAATTGAAAGATAAAAAACACACACACACAAAAATATTGCCCCTGGCGATATGGCAGCCCATAACGAGACTGTAAATTACGGGAAAATAAAGAAAAGAAGCCTCTCATTTCTTCCTTGCAGTACCCTGTTTCTTTACATATCGTACATCGATTAGTTTTCGTCAGTGGTTCACTGTCCGCACCACACCTCTGGGCCGTTTTGGGTACATGATCTGTAACTGATTGATGATAACAAAAGCGTTTGATGACCATCAGGCAGACAACTAAACAGGTGTTTCGTTATGACGATCTCTCTCGCACTTTCTCTCTGAGAAGCGAATTAGATTGACTCTTACTTCGCATTTAAATCAAAGTACGACTTACATTTCATCGCAAAAACAACCTATATTTCCGCTAATACGCACATGTTGGAACTTTCTACTTCCTAACTATGTTCTCTCAAAATTCATTTAATATTTTCGTCATCCTACGTATCTAGACACTATAAATTAGAGCTCACAATCATAACAATTTTTATTGTGTTAAATATGCGATAAAACTTGCAACAGTATGATTTGCTGCAAAAATTGTACTTATTTTAATCTTGGTGACAAAAGTAGAATTCAAACTGCAAGCCAAAATGCATGAATGACTAATAACGTAACTGGTATTTGCCAGGCAATTGCCTGCCGCTACAGCTATCCGGCAACAACCGAGACGGAGCTATTCCGTCGCAGAGACAAATGTGGATATGCACCTTGCAGCGACACAGATCCAGCCACAGCACCAACCTCAGACGTACTTCACAACAGCTACAATGAGTAGCCAGCCGTTGCCGACAGGCTCTGCGCCTCTTCGCCATTGGCCTCCCATGGACTCTGTCCTTATATATATATATATATATATATATATATATATATATATATATATATATATATATTACGCTAAAACACGCCTTGGAAAGTAGGTTACATCAAAATGCAAATGACGTCAAAGGAGTGTTTCACGTAACTAAAGAAACTGCATCACACTAAAGCATTGATAAACTTATAAAATAAATGTCTATTCATATTTCAATCCAAATATATATATATATTCTGGCTGACGTTACTACTGTGAATTTGCTGAGGAATCATAGTAAGTGACTGGTGACTTACTAGACTTAGAACTGAAAATGGAAACTCCAGGTTCGAATATAAACAATGTAGGGAAAGGTAGATTGCTGCTTACCGTAAAGGTGGCACGTTAAGTTGCAGATGGGCACAGCTAAAAGACACGTATAAGCGTGAGATGTGCTTGCTTGTGTGAATAAACGGTGTGTGTTTCTGATTCTTTTTCTAACGAAGGCTATGACCGAAAGATTTTGTATAAGTGTCGTTCTGGACATTTTTACCTCAGGTGCTGTTGTTGTATGTCAATGAACTAAAGGATACAATTATTCATTATCTACCATGTATATCAGATAGGTAATGTCGTTAAATTGTGGGTTATCATGCTGATTCTGTGTCCCAGTGGGCTTTGGCTGTGAATCATTTCATTTTAAGTGTGTTGGAATGAAGTGTCTTTCATCTCTTCCAAGTATTCTTGTCTTGAGTTATAGACTTACATCAGGTCACAACGCTAACAAATGTCGATCTCTCTATTGCAGGTGTACTTACACCCATCTACCATTCTCAGTGGTAAATTACGCTAAAACACGCCTTGGAAAGTAGGTTACATCAAAATGCAAATGACGTCAAAGGAGTGTTTCACGTAACTAAAGAAACTGCATCACACTAAAGCATTGATAAACTTATAAAATAAATGTCTATTCATATTTCAATCCAAATATTTGGGAGTAAAGTGGCTCTTTTCATTCAGAAATTTCTCCAGGTCTTGAGTGCACATGGATTTGTGTTCGGAAACCGTAACTAGTACACACTTGGGTGCAGGATCTACCTATTAATACAGTACAATTTTTTAATAGGAATGATTTAGAGATGATTCTGGTCAAATCGAGCAAACGATTTGGCTCGTCTTTTTCACGTATATTTAATAATTTGACCCTACGGAAATGCGTTAAAGAACGTTATGGTAATATAAATTCCGATACGGATTAACGAAATTACAGTAACTGTATAAGCTGAGTTCGTCTCCTCTTTTTCATATTCTTAATTTTAAATTGATACCGCCTACTTCAGTAGCTTCTCTGGGTTAGCTTAAGCAGTTAGATGCGCTAAGGATGTAGAACAAGAGATTCGTAAAAATGGCATATTGAAATCGACTCCATGAGGGCCGAGGGAACGCATCCTTCACAGAACTGGTAGCAGAGGGATCGACAGCTGAAAGCTGCCATCACATTGTCTTAGGCAAAGTCGCCTCGGATAGCATCAAAATGGCGCCCACCTTGTTGTTCAGTTTACTGCATGTATCCACTCAGGACGACCGAGCCGAAACCATTCCTTCAGGACGACGTAGCTAGGCCTGGCAGGAGGGGGCGATCACGCTGTGCTAAGTAAAGTACATTCAGAAGATACCATGGACAGAATGCCTCAAGCATAGATTTTTAGTTGTCCCCATGGTCTACGATGTGAGCTTAGGCTGAGATGGTACCCATTGGTGATATTGATGTGACGTCAGGTGGACGTAACACATTATGTGAAACTTTTAGCGGAAGTGAGGAAGAAATCGAGATTATTTGATAGTAACGTTTCGCCTATTCTTAAGGGAGATTTTTTACAAAGAAACAATTACGTCACTGGCACTCTGGTATAACTTCAAGATCACTGGTGGCCGAGATTCTTGGTGGGAGTAAGAGAGCAGTCATTTCTTCACTGACTACAAATTAAGGACTGACTTCGTCTCTGGAATTGGCATTGAACGCATCAGTACACCGCAGGCTCCGCTCTGAACAGGAACGGAAGACTCTACTAGGAGAGTTGGAGTCTTCGGCACAGAAGTTCTAGCAACGTACTTGAAGGCAGCCAGACACGGTGTCAACAGTCTGCTCATATCGCACCGACGGTAATGATGAGCATGACTTGTGGCTTCCGCGTTTTAGGACCATCACAATCAATAAATTCGGAATTGTGTTCGGATTTACTTTTCAACTTTCATCAGCACATTCTCAGTGTCATGGGTATCTTAGTTCCTTCAGTCAGACAAACACTCACAGTAACCTATGTGTAGGCAGTTCGAGGAAATTTCAGAAACTCTGGTATAAGATCATGAGTTAATTCCGAACCATACTAAGTAACTCTGCCAAACGATACTGCATGTATTTTGGAAATAAAGTTCAGTTAAATCATACCTTTGATTCGAGGAGATAGTCTCTCCCTTGTCATATTTAGTATTTTTTCAGTGACATAGTGCGTATTCACGTCCTCAAGATTCACTGCTAGGGCAAGATCTTTCATAGAGTTAATCATTCCATTTAATACATTTATTCCAGCGTTAGGCCTTACAGGTTATAACACGCTTAGCTTTGGTAAATTTAACTTCACTCACACAGACATGCGGTTTCGCACTATCAGCATTGTAAACGTTCAGTGCTCAACTCTTTGAGGAGATCCTACTGACACACTAGTCTGAATTGATAAACGCTACAATGCTTTTATTGTAAGGGCTGCACTTCACCACCAACGTAATATGTTGACAACCTACATCGTGGTACAGTTGATGTGCAGCCAAAACTGAGGCAACCTTACCTACAAACACAACAACTGAAATGGGTACAATTCTATTTCGAAAACACACATTTGCTTCAATGGCACACAAATACTCAACTGCAAGAGATCGCCATACATTACTGCTACCCTATGACCGCTGCTCTGCCACGACAATTTGCTGGTGAAATCGATTCACGCTGAGTTGGCCGTCTATGTACACACATAAGAAAAAGTTTTGCATCACCTCGGCTCCAAAAGTTCCGGAACCTGTACAGAAAATTGGAATAGAGATCAACATAAACATCATTTCTGCCCTTTTTATTGCTCGTGAAAACCACACACTGCGTCTTGCACCAACATACAGCGAGACCTTCAGAGGTGGTGATCCAGATTGCTGTACACACCGGTACCTCTTGCGTTGATTCGTGCCTGTATTCGTAGTGGTATACTATCCACAAGTTTACCAAGGCACTGTTGGTCCAGGTTGTCCCACTCCTCAACGGCGATTCGGCATTAATCCCTCAGAGTGGTTGGTGGGTCACGTCGTCCATACACAGCCCTTTTTAACAAATACCAGGCATGTTCGATGGGGTTCATGCCTGGAGAACAAGCTGGCCACTCTAGTCGAGCGATGTCGTTATCCTGAAGGAAGTCATTCACAAGATGTGCACAATGTGAGTGTGAAATGTCGTCCATGAAGAAGAATTCCTCGGCAATATGCTGCTGATATGGTTGCACTGTCGGTCGGAGGATGGCATTCACGTATCGTAGAGCCGTTATGGCGCCTTCCATGACCCTCGGCGGCGGACGTCGGCCCCACATAATGCCACCCCAAAACATCAGTGAATCTGCACCTTGCTGCACTCGCTGGACAGTGTGTCTAAGGCGTTCAGTCTGACCGGGTTGTCTCCAAATACGTCTCCGACGATTGTCTGGTTGTAGGCATATGTGACACTCATCGGTGAAGAGAACTTGATGCCAATACTGAGCGGTCCATTCGGCATGTTGTTGGCCCCATTTGTGCCGCGCTGCGTGGTGTCGTGGTTGCAAAGTTGAGCTTCACCATGGACGTCGGGAATGAAATTGCGCATTATGCAGCCTATTGCGCACAGTTTGAGTCGTGACACGACGTCCTGTGACTGCACGAAACGCATTATTCAACGTGGTGGCCTTGCTGTCAGTGTTCCTCCGAGCCATAATCCGGAGGTAGCGGTCATCCACTGCAGTAGTAGCCCTTGGGCGGCCCGAACGAGGTATGTCATTGACAGTTCCTGTCTCTCTGTATCTCCTGCGTGTCCGAACAACATCGATTTGGTTGACTCCGAGACGCCTGGACACTACCCTTGCTGAGAGCCCTTCCTGGCACAAAGTAACAATGCGGACGCGAGCGAACCGCGGTATTGACCGTCTAGGCTTGGCTCTGAGCACTATGGGACTTAACATCTATGGTCATCAGTCCCCTAGAACTTAGAACTACTTAAACCTAACTAACCTAAAGACATCACACAACACCCAGCCATCACGAGGCAGAGAAAATCCCTGACCCCGCCGGGAATCGAACCCGGGAACCCGGGCGTGGGAAGCGAGAACGCTACCGCACGACCACGAGATGCGGGCGACCGTCTAGGCCTGGTTGAACTACAGACAACACGAGCCTTCCTGATGGAAAGACTGGAACTGCTCGGCTGTCGGACCGCCTCCGTCTAATAGGTGCTGCTCGTGCATGGTTCTTTACATCTTTGGGCTGGTTCAGTGACATCTGTGAATAGTCAAAGGACTGTGTCTGTGATACAAATACCCGAAGTCAACGTCTATCTTCAGTAGTTCTCGGAACTGGGGTGATGCTGTGTGTAGTTTGTGCTGGGAATTCTGGCTTTCGGTAGTTCCAATTCACGGTCACGACATATTTTTGGGACTTCTCTCCAAGGCTATTCCTAGCTGATACAATTCGGCTGAAAGCAACATGTCATCAGTCACAATGTTCGAGCAATGAGAAGAATCGCATTGGTTGATCGGGACCTGCTTATTCTATTTCAGGTCAGATGCTTGCCTATAAGGGCTGATGTGGGGAACAGATAAACAGTCGTTTCCAGAATGAGATTTTCACTCTGCAGCGGAGTGTGCGCTGATATGAAACTTCCTGGCAGATTAAAACTGTGTGCCCGACCGAGACTCGAACTCGGGACCTTTGCCTTCCGCGGGCAAGTGCTCTACCACTTGCCCGCGAAAGGCAAAGGTCCCGAGTTCGAGTCTCAGTCGGGCACACAGTTTTAATCTGCCAGGAAGTTTCAAACAGTCGTTTGTTTCACTTCCGCCCGTATCTGCCCAAGATCTGTGTTAAAGGTTATAAAAATAAATGCCTTACTAGCAGACTTCATTATCAGCATTCTTGTGTTTCGTTGTATTTGGTTCCCGTGTTATTTCTTTTATGTACAGCACCACTGCGAAAGAAACAATTTTTTTATTAAACGTGCACACAGACATCACATTCGTATTGTATGCAAGAAACAAATGAGGAAACCCTACCACTGATATTTTAAATCGATAAAATGATTTTTTTTCTTTTTTAATTTTGTTCGGTATTGATAGCTTCGTCCAGTCTGGGCGGACGTCACATGACATCCGTTCAAGTTGATCGTCGATTCTCTTACTCAGTTTTTTTATTACAGAGAACACTCGGCCCTCGGACCGAACACGCTGAGCTCCCTCGCCGGCGCTATCGTGGCGGACACTTACAGTAAATGATTTATATGCAGTAACATAACTGCGATGAATTTGAAATCCACTTCTGTGACCAGCGCACCTCTCCGATGTGGTCTTATAATTCCAATTGACAATGAGAGCATGAACTAAGTCAGGTCTTAATTAATTGATCACTGAGTATCCCATGTTTACCCAGCAGATCACAGAATTGGTTACTGCGTACTTAGCACCCTAATATAACGTACAGTTGTCCAAACAAATTGTCCACTACAGTTACAGAGACTATATCCTAATTCAGAGTCCAGATAGCGTTTTCTTTGTATCACTAATAGGTCTAACAAATGTATACAACGTGAAAAAATACTCTTGTGCTCTGATTCCACAGTGTGATTCCTTGTCTACGATCAAAACAAAACAAAAAAAATCTTAAAGATAAAATAGCAACACCTTTATATTTTAAATAGGAAATATACCTTGAAATATGGGACTGGACAGTAATCTCCGGTATGTCAGGTACCTTCATTCAGTACAATGTAACACTACTATAAACGTTACGCAGAGGGGTGAGTGTTGCGTTGGACTAATCGAGTTGGACAGTCCAGTCTCCCTATGTCAGCCATAGTGTGGGGATATGCCATGTTCTGGAGACCAAGAGGCGCACTGGTCCTGTGGTTATTAGATTGGAACTAGTAGGGCCCAATGCCATTACTTGTATGTGCAGTCATCAGACACCACGCTGGGAGGTCAGTAAAACTTAATACTATCTGCTTTGGTTTCCCGTAACTGTACAAAAGATAATGCTGTAGATGGGTGATTATTTGAGAAGACGGGTTGGTGTGGAAACGATACCAAAAAGTTCAGGAGGTGATGGATCAATCTTGACCAACTGACAGCCATGTCAGTGGCTTTGTGGCATACTCTGTGGAGGAGCACGGTGTCAGACAACTGCTCTCCTGGCAATTGCCGGACTTATTGACCTTGGAGCCACTACTTCTCGCTGAGGTACATCCTTTGGTTTTACAAGGCATAGTACACCACGTTACAGTCCTACAGCCAAGGAAAATTTCCCAGTAGTAGACCTTCCAGGAATCGAATTCAGGCCCTCTATGTAACAGCTGACGAGTGAGCTACAGTGGTGAGGAAAACGAAGCAGGTGATTTAAAATCTGATTTTCTTTGCAATGTGTGGTGTGCGTACTGTAAGACCTTCGGTACACACAACATCAGATTATTTGACTTCTCGCTCTAACGTAATAGGCGAGTGTCAGCAATATGTCTGGTGGTCTTATCGCGGCGTGTTTATCTTCTGCCGTTAGGTCAGACGATAGAAATGCCACTTGCACGCTTAGAGTAGCAGATAGACGGTGACCAACTTTAAACAGAACTTGATCAATTTTCACACACATTTATTAAAATAGTAACATGCTTAAACCTTACGTAACTTGATTCTGGATGCTATTTACAATTGACAATCTGAAGTTCCTTTGGTATTGGTACGTTAATCTTATTCTCACATATCTCTGATACTTGACAAAGTGTCTATACATTTCTCTTCATGGCTATGTACAGGAATATGATAATCTTATTAGGTGCAGACTGAAACTTGACTATAGACTGGTACAGACTAACGCAGACTGGTACAGACTGGTGCAGACTAATGCAGACTCGTACAGACTAATGCAGACTGACTAATCAGAGTTCTGTACACTCGTTATAATACCTCGCGCGTTCAGGTATCACTGCGTGAGTGTGATCCGCGAGGAGAAAAGGTTCTACATTAGCAGCAATCTCACTGGCTGCGTTACATATTAATACGCGGATCGGCGGAAGCAGAATTTGGTCCGTCGCTAAGGCAGTGCCATCTCGTAGTGCAGAGACGGACGAGCGCTGCGCCTGCGCTGTTGTGCTTAGCGGGGCGCGTTCTAGTGGGATAGTTGTGTACGCGCTGACTACGTGGGTCTATGTACAAAACACAATGATTTTACCTTAAAATGAAAAACAAAAATGTGCTCCTTCAAATAATGTCTTAGTTTACTAGTGAACTGGACTTTTTATAGGCCTCACACTAAATCTGTAAAGTTTAAATTACATAGGCTAGGTTAGGTCTACGTTTTGTAAAGATACACAGTGTCTCCATTGAAGTGGCGAAATATAAATTTCTCGTATGTAAATGGGCTTTCTGTCCTATCATCAGTCCTATACGTACGGAGTTTGTGATATGGCAGACCGTTTAGAGGCCTGTTTATAAGGGAGGGCGCATGGGCGAAGAAAATAGCATAGGCCAGGTTAGATATACAGGGTGTTTCAAAAATGACCGGTATATTTGAAACGGCAATAAAAACTAAACGAGCAGCGATAGAAATACACCGTTTGTTGCAATATGCTTGGGACAACAGTACATTTTCAGGCAGACAAACTTTCGAAATTACAGTAGTTACAATTTTCAACAACAGATGGCGCTGCGGTCTGGGAAACTCTATAGTACGATATTTTCCACATATCCACCATGCGTAGCAATAATATGGCGTAGTCTCTGAATAAAATTACCCGAAACCTTTGACAACGTGTCTGGCGGAATGGCTTCACATGCAGATGAGATGTGCTGCTTCAGCTGTTCAATTGTTTCTGGATTCTGGCGGTACACCTGGTCTTTCAAGTGTCCCCACAGAAAGAAGTCACAGGGGTTCATGTCTGGCGAATAGGGAGGCCAATCCACGCCGCCTCCTGTATGTTTCGGATAGCCCAAAGCAATCACACGATCATCGAAATATTCATTCAGGAAATTAAAGACGTCGGCCGTGCGATGTGGCCGGGCACCATCTTGCATAAACCACGAGGTGTTCGCAGTGTCGTCTAAGGCAGTTTGTACCGCCACAAATTCACGAAGAATGTCCAGATAGCGTGATGCAGTAATCGTTTCGGGTCTGAAAAATGGGCCAATGATTCCTTTGGAAGAAATGGCGGCCCAGACCAGTACTTTTTGAGGATGCAGGGACGATGGGACTGCAACATGGGGCTTTTCGGTTCCCCATATGCGCCAGTTCTGTTTATTGACGCAGCCGTCCAGGTAAAAATAAGCTTCGTCAGTAAACCAAATGCTGCCCACATGCATATCGCCGTCATCAATCCTGTGCACTATATCATTAGCGAATGTCTCTCGTGCAGCAATGGTAGCGGCGCTGAGGGGTTGTCGTATTTGAATTTTGTATGGATAGGGGTGTAAACTCTGGCGCATGAGACGATACGTGGACGTTGGCGTCATTTGGACCGCAGCTGCAACACGGCGAACGGAAACCCGAGGCCGCTGTTGGATCACCTGCTGCACTAGCTGCACGTTGCCCTCTGTGGTTGCCATACGCGGTCGCCCTACCTTTCCAGCACGTTCATCCGTCACGTTCCCAGTCCGTTGAAATTTTTCAAACAGATCCTTTATTGTATCGCTTTTCGGTCCTTTGGTTACATTAAACCTCCGTTGAAAACTTCGTCTTGTTGCAACAACACTGTGTTCTAGGCGGTGGAATTCCAACACCAGAAAAATCCTCTGTTCTAAGGAATAAACCATGTTGTCTACAGCACACTTGCACGTTGTGAACAGCTTACAGCAGAAAGACGACTTACAGAATGGCGGACCCACAGACTGCGTTGTCTTCTATATCTTTCACATCACTTGCAGCGCCATCTGTTGTTGAAAATTGTAACTACTGTAATTTCGAAAGTTTGTCCGCCTGAAAATGTACTGTTGTCCCAAGCATATTGCAACAAACGGTGTATTTCTATAGCTGCTCGTTTAGTTTTTATTGCCGTTTCAAATATACCAGTCATTTTTGAAACACCCTGTAACTGGAAGACAAGCCGCTTCCAACACATCTGTGGCAAACTCAGCTAGAGCAACAACTTCTGTGTTAAGGTAACACACTACCAGAAACAAAACACAGATTCACATACCAAATATAGTGTAGATCGAAGATTACACCGACTCGATATACGAATATCGTTATTGTCTTGGACCCAATGAGAAGAAAGATCCCTTGATAAAGAAACTGAGTCCAACCTGAGGAAGATAAGGATTCCCGAAGCGTCTGATAGTAGTTCGTAAAAAGTCGATCCCGTCGAAGTCAGTACGGTTGTCCACTGAACTTCCTGCATTAGCGAAAACGCTGAAAACGGACAATATGAACTATCAATTATGCAAGAAACGCGCTCAGAGGAATATTTTCCCTAGTCAGTTCGTTCAGAATTCTAGGAAGCTACGATGTTAGACTAAAATTATGCACACATGTATAATAGCTAAAGTTCATGTAAATCGTATTAGTTTTGCTGTTAAAATATTGGAGTTTGAGAATTATGTTTCGACTAAAAACATACACCTAGCTTTAATAAAAGGGTCGCTAACTCCATAAATAACCAACGTACCGGTATATCAAGCCGTAGTATACACAGAAAGCGAAATAAGAACTGCTACAGTCTTTAACCTCCAAAAGGCTTGGTTCCCAACGTCGGAGGCATAGCAGTGAAACTATTTAATACGCTAACTACAAACATATATAAGCTGTGAGATCCCAGCAGTTAATTACGTCTGAGAGGTTTCTATAGCAGAGCGTTTCCAGTACTGTTCAGTAATGTGTGTGTGCCAAGGGTTTCAAGGGGTGCCTTTAACTCCGTCTTGAAAAGAGATTATCACACTCAGTATGTAACTTCTCCGAGGAGCTAAGAAGTTTAGCTTAGCAACTGCAGTCCTATACGTCAAAGAAAGTTCTTGCTAATATGATGGCAGATCCATACGCCGGTTCCATCACGAGTGGATACAATCAAACCGATTATTAAAAATATAACCATCGGTCGAGGATTAGATTAGATTAGATTAGATTAGATTAATACTTGTTCCATAGATCATGAATACGACACTTCGTAGTGATGTGGAATGTTTCAGGTTAATAAAAGATGTCTGTACAAGATATTACATTACACAAAATATTGCATGACACTAATGTTTAAGGTTTTTTTCCCTTAATTTATATCTAAAAATTCAGCAAATGAGTAGAAGGAGTTGTCATCTAGAAATTCTTTTAATTTATTTTTAAATGTTAGTTAGCTATCTGTCAGGCTTTTGATGCTGTTTGGTAGGTAACAAAAGACTTTTGTGGCAGCATAATTTACCCCTTTCTGTGCCAAAGTCAGATTTAACCCTGCATAGTGACGATCATCCTTTCTCCTGGTGTTATAGCTATGCACACTGCTATTACTTTTGAACTGGGTTGGATTATTAACAACATATTTCGTAAGTAAATATATATACTGTGAGATTACTGTGAGGATCCCTAGATCCTTAAATAGATGTCTACAGGATGACCGTGAGTGGGCTCCAGCAATTATTCTGATTACATGTTTTTGAGCAATGAATACTTTTCTACTCAACGATGAATTACCCCAGAATATGATGCCATACGAAAGCAGTGAATGAAAGTAGGCATAGTAAGCTAATTTACTGAGATTCTTATCACCAAAATTTGCAATAACCCTAATAGCATACGAAGCTGAACTCAGACGTTTCAGCAGACCATCAATGTGTTGCTTCCAGTTTAACCTCTCATCAATGGACACACCTAAAAATTTAGAAAATTCTACCTTAGCTACAGACTTCTGTTCAAAGTCTATATTTATTACTGGAGTTGTGCCATTTACTGTACTGAACTGTATGTACTGTGTTTTATCAAAATTTAAAGAGAGTCCGTTTGCTGAGAACCACTTAATAATTTTGTGAAAAACACCATTTACAATTACATCACTTAGTTCTTGGTTTTTGGATGTTATTACTATACTTGTATCATCAGCAAAAAGAACTAACTTTGCATCTTCATCAATGTGGAATGTTAAGTCATTAATGTATATCAAGAACAGTAAAGGACCTAAGGCCGAACCCTGTGGGACCCTGTACTTGATAGCCCCCAGTTTGAGGAATCAGCTGTTGTTTTAATATTACATGCACCACTTATTTCAACTTTCTGCGGGAAAACGGAGTTTTACTTTCTGGCGGTGCGGATGACCTGAGATTATCCCACGCTTCTAACGATAAAGATTTAAATCGCCAAGAGGTGCAAATCAAAAATCTAAACTAAAACATGGAGATTGTCTCAGTGTTATAGGAACCGCAGCGCGATTTAGGACACACTCCTTAAATCCTTACTGGGTAGCGAACGAAGTACATCTGTAGCTAAAACGAATGAAACGTTACTGTGTGATGGAAACTACACAAGGTGGTACTGAGAAGCTTATCTGTGGCTACTTTAGAACGTTATTAGAAGTCCCATCAGCAGTCAAAAGTGAGACTGTTTAATTTCAGGGACACCAAAATTTCGGAACAGCAAAATAGAGATATTATGGACTCGATTACGCAAGAAGAATTGTTGATTCTCCTCGAAGCGAGGAATCTTGTAAAACAGTTTAGCACAAGTTAGACATACAGCAAGGTACAATGAATAATCCACTCTTCTCAGTCGTTGAAGTAGTACTGGGATTCAAGAAATGATGACTTTATACGTCCCTAAGACACTAAAACCTAGACTAGTTGAAATTACAGATCGTGAAATTGATGGATGAGAATGCAAAATTTTTCACATGGGAAATCAACAATCTACTGAGGTGTTGCTATCGAACTAGCGTATTTCCTGGTGGTTCAGTGTCAGATATGCTGTGTTCGTGATACGCCTGGCATGGGTAACAAACAACCCTGTCAGCTTGTCGAGCACCATTACGTCTCACTGTCTTTGAGAGCGCTGTGTTTCCAGCAGTGCTTTATTAAGTGAACAAAATTTCATTTCGGGCTCGTGCACTTTCATCGATGTTAAGAACACCCTGGCAGCACAAGTAGCAGTCCACATAGTTTAGTTTCAGTGGTTCGCCCTTTTGCCAACGCTGTATGTGATCGCCACGGAACCGTTGCTGAGAAAGTTGACGATTGTACTACACTGAGCGTATTTCAAGGACTGAAGTTCATAGAAGTTGCCTCTACTGGCGATAATAGCATCATATTGTCTAATGAAAGTGATATTAAGGTTGAGAGAGCACTCAAGAGTAAGTAAGAGACAGTGGGACGATGCGCGGTATTGATAAAGCATCAGTTTTAGCTATCAGTAGAGACCCCTATGTCAACAATGAACCTTGGTTGAAGAGGGTTGGCCGGCCGATGTGGCCGAGCGGTTCTAGGCGCTTCAGTCCGGAACCGCGCGACCACTACGGTCGCAGGTTCGAATCCTGCCTCAGGCATGGATGTGTGTGATGTCCTTAGGTTAGTTAGGTTTAATTAGTTCTAAGTTCTAGGCGACTGATGACCTCAGAAGTTAGGTCGCATACTGCTCAGAGCCATTTGAGCCGTATCTTCCTCCCCACTGGAGACTGCCCCCCGTTCCGTTTTCCCCCTCTCCTGTACCACTTATGCACTGTCGATATGTCCAAGCCACTTCCTTCCATTCAGCTCTTTCAGTATGCTGATGACATCGCTTTCCTCGCGCTCTATACTACACTCAAGAAATCCCAATGATCACTCCAAATCACCACAATTAGTTTACCTTAAGATTAACCCCTTCAAAATCCAGGCAATAACTGTAGGACACACCTCCCGCACCTTCTGTCTCCACGACTATTACCTCACCATTTACGACCATCCCATCCAACTAACTACGGCACTAAGATATCTTGGATTAACCTTCAACCGGTCACTAACGTGCAAACCTCAACTACTCCATCCAAAAAAAAAAAAAAAAAAAAAAAAAAAATCCCTACAATAGGCTACAACTAACAAAACTACTGACTGGCCACACATGGGGACTACATGTCTCCACTGTTCTCCACACATACAAATCCCCAATCCATCCCAATCTTACTATACAAATGTTGCATGGATATCTACTCCACCCAAATTCTATAAATCCCCAAGATCCTCGAAGACCATGTTTTCCACCTCGCGTTCCGCATCCACTTACTTTCCTCCACAGGGAACCTTGACCAACTCACCAAATTCCCACATCTCCTCACTCACACTTAAGACCTCCAAATAACCTACATCATCCGCATACTCGACTCCAACAATCCTACTGCGTCCTCTCTCCTTTCCAGTCCCAGTGTGTTGCCGAACCTCTACCTACACATCCCACCAACCCTACACCTACACATCCTTCAGATCCTCTCCCAAAGAAATTTCAATTGTCACCCTCTACTGGACCACGAACTCTGCCCAGACGTATACCCATCCCACAAACTCGGAATCCACCTCACCCTACCCCGCCAAGGGCTTCCCCCTCATCCTCTCCCTCTAGCACACCCCATTGTCCTTTCTCCTGTCGTTCTACACCCTTTTCCTTTCAAATTTATAGATCGCAATACCAGCCACCAGTCTTTCCTTGTTCCACACAGGCCCCCCCCTGCGTCCTCACCATCTCTTATCACTTCTCAGTCCTCATCATCACCATTCCCGCATCTCCCTCCATACCCACCATTCTTTTCATGAACATTCACCATCACAGGGTAAATCCTTTCCCCGTTATATTGAAAGTGTACAGTGTTACGTTTTTAATGGTCAGTATCTCTGCTGCCCTGTTCAGGTTTTTAAGGTATTTATTCAAGTATTTAGTTTCTTTTCAAGTGTCTTTAACTGTGCTGGCTCTCTAAATTTATCACTATTTTTAAGCTATACATGAATTCAGCATTATTTCTTACACTCTCCGATTAATATAACCATTCAAAACAATGTTAAATTCATGGTAAATGTGTCTCCTTTGTTTTATCGTCTAGGAGAATAATGTTTAATGGCTGAAGAGCGGGTTGACTGTATCGCTGTCAGTCCTACCCCACACAATCCACTCACATGGAGAGAGGGGGGACGAAATAAAAGTATCGAGGTTGGATTTATGGAATGAAACTTGAAACGTTTGGAAGGACTCAAATAGTTTTTCGAATCAGTAGTTACAAGACTGTTCTCCAATGATAATGCAGGAACAGTAACCCCTTTTCTTACTTTCCGGCTCTGCGTAAATGTTGCCATTAATTTGTAAAGTGAGCTTTACCGCTGAAATGAGATTTTTTTAAAGAAAAATCTGATGATACGATAATATGTGTTTGATAAATAATTGGTTCTAAATATCAAGTTCTGGTTCCGTTTACAGCACATTTTTTATTCAAAAATTTTCCCAATCCATCTTGGTAGCCAGTTACAGCAAACGTTTTAAAAGTGTTTCAGAACACTATTATCACAGAAAGAGGGAGAGACAGAGAGAATAAAGATACCCACAACAGAGAAATATCCGAGCTGCTCTTCAGAAGTTCAGTCTGGGACCTCCGCAAGTGCAGCCGTAGAGAAAATAGAAGTTATCTTTTCTGCTCCCATTTACGGTGACACAGCAGGGGCCTTCTGCTTGTGCAAGCTTTTGTACCAAAAGGCAGCAGTATTCCTACAATATGATGATGCCCAAAAGGGTGAAACGCGTTACTGATATTAAACAATTTCGCAACCGAGACTATTTTTGTTCTGAAACACATTTTTTAATTCTTTGTTCTTGGTTGTTTTAATATTATTCAAACGTAGCAAAGCAGCAAACTATTATGAACAATAAAGGCTTTTCCCATTGAAAGCAATGATAATAAATAAATTGACGGGAAAAATAACAGCAACAAAAAGTAAGTAATTAATGTACAATAATGAAATTTCGGGAATACGTTTTTCTAGGCAATATATATAAGTAATTAAAACTGCAAGGTCACAGGTTAATGCAAGCGCAAGAAACACCATTGCAAATGTGAACTTCTGGAGCATTAAAAAACTGTGAAGCCACCAGAATGTTGAATGCAAGTATGCAAACATACATGTGCCGGACGTCAGTTTGTGCGATGGAGTTCTATTACACTTGGTCGGTCAATACAGGGGCAGTTAATACTGTTTGCCCATGTCATTGGAGCGGTCGTCCGACGATGTCGCATATGTGTTCGATTGGAACAGATCCAGTGGTCAACTGGGCCAAGGCAACATGTCAGCACTCTGTGCAGGATATATGAAGGGGGTATCTGTTCTTTAGGGCATGTCCGAAAGAACAGATACCCTTGGTGATCTTGCAGCTCTCGAAGAATAAAATTCCAATGGAATCCAGATCATTAGCAGCTTACAGGCATTGATAAATATCAATGGGGACAGTTGAAAATGTGTGCCGCGACCGGGTCTCGAACCTGGGATCTCCTGCTTTCATGGTAGACGCCCTATCCGACTGGGCCATCGAGGACACAGAGGATAGTGATACTGTAGGGACTTAACTCTGGCACGCTCCCCGTGAGACCCACATTTCAAATTTATAGTCCACACACTACATTTGTAGTGCCCCTGCCCACTATACTCATTACTCGCGCAGTCAGTCTACCTATTCCCATAAGAGTTTGAGCAATGTGAGTGCATCTGCACTGAAGAAGATCATTGGCCGGTAAGCCTTATGTATATGGAGATGTTATCTGTCCTTTCGGACATGTAATTTCACTCTGTACAGGGTGGTGGGTTACAACAGCGGTATGTGGGCGAGCGTCATTCTTCTCGAGAACAGCCCACTGGAATGGTGTTCATCCATGGTGACACAACAACAGGTCGAATCAATAACCAAGAGAGTGCTCCTGCTGTCACCCGAAATCACACCCCAGACCATAACTCCAGGTATAGGTCCAGCGTGTCTAGTACATGGACATGTTGGTTGCAGGCTCTGAATTGGCCTCCTCTTAAGCAACACACGGCCATCGCTGACACCGAGGCAGAATCAGGTTTCATCAGAAAACTCACGGCCTTAGCTCACGCGTCACACCACTGAAGTCGCAAATGGCGGTTGTTTGGATCAGTGGAATACACGCTACATGACTTCAAGCTCGGGGCTGTCCTTGGTTATGTGACTGTGGTGCCAACTGTTGTTCAGATTGCTGTTAGAGATACAGCACGATGCGCCACAGAAATACGCCGAACACGATGATCTTCCGTCTCGGCAGTGCCACGTGGCCGTCCGGAGCTTTGTCTCTTTTCGAACTTACATTCTGGTGACCACCGAAATCAGCAGCCACGTACAGTGGCTACATTTCTCATTGTGGCACTATTAGCCCTAATCTTAAGAGACTGGTACCAAACTTCAATAGACATCGTGTTTCAGATGAAGAAACACTCGTACTTATTTTTGTTTATGTCTCACAACTCCCTGTTGGTTCAAATGGCTCTGAGCACTATGGGACTTAACTTCTGAGGTCATCAGTTCCCTAAAACTTAGAACTACTTAAACCTAACTAACCTAAGGACATCACACACATCCATGCCCGAGGCAGGATTCGAACCTGCGACCATAGTGGTCGCGCAGTTCCAGACTGTAGCGCCTAGAACAGCTCGACCACCCCGGCCGGCTCCCTCTTGGTATTGCGATTTTATCCACCAATGCGAGGTATTAAGAAATGTTTCATACCCAGCACATGCATTAAAATTCAAAAAGAAAGAGGACAAAAACTAGTTAGATAGTTTTGAGTTCACTTGTAATTGACTAAGGTTGATATGTTCACTTGTCTGAGTAATGTCGAATATAGAAGCATATTTCACTGATGCTAACTGGAAAAGCATATTGACTAAGATTTATTATTTAAGTACATGTGACCAATGTTTAATATACATATACAACGGAGCGATAATGAATGTACAAGAGCAACGGACTGATAATGCATATGCATCAGACTATAATGAATATTTAAACGCAAGGGAATTAATTTACTGCCGTTTAAATAAAAATGCACATACAGAAACCGTTGTGCACAGCATTAATGACAACTCTACCGTCGTCTATATTGTTCTGCATCCAAACTAACTGCAAACGTTCTAGCGGGCCCGTGAAGTTAGCGCACTATCGGTATTTACCTGTGTGATCTTCCTTGCAGCGCAATTTATACTGGAACATAGAGCTGAAAGAAAGCGATGTTGTGTAACGTCTTGTATTCAATAATCACGCAGTGGACTATCTCAGTCGTGTTTACAGAAACATTTGCATCTTCTAACACGAATGACCTAGTACTAACTCTCTGGTCGTAATAGCTTGACATTCAGACAGAAAAAAAGGAATTTAAACTGCAGGCATAGATGGTACGCCGTGAACAAATGCGAAATAAATCTGTAATGCATGTTAATAAAACGCGAGAGGAAAATAAATTAGTCGCACGCGGTAAAATTTATACTACAAAATCTTTAAAATGAAGACACTACAGTGCATCACACCCCGCACATTGTTCACCCCATGATAAAGCATGCAGGTAAAAGTGGAACTGCTAACCAAAACTCATGAAGTCTACTTTCATATAGGATGTGTGTTCCGTAAATCAGCAGGAACTCAACGAAACATAACGTGAAGGTAATACTGATTTATGAGCGAACCCTTTACAATTTGTCGCATTCTACGCCTATTCTGCATCACGGTCTCTGTTCCCTCTAATTAACAAAATAAAATCTCTTGAAGCTGACTCAAACCACCCCCCCCCCCCCCCCTCCGAGGCTGCGGCCATGTCTGTACCTTAATCGTCCTTCCAGGCATCGTTGCCAAGCAGGTTTATAGCAAAGTTTCAGTGGAGTTCATAGGGTTTGAGATCAGGTACTGGCCCAAGTAAAGCTGTAAGAGAGCGTGTGTGTCATATTTGGATGGCTCACTTGGTAGAGCACTTCCTCGCGAAAGGCGAATGTCTCACTTTTGTGTCCCTGTCCGGAACATAGTTTTATTCTGTCAGGAAGTTTCAAATCAGAGCACATCCCACTGCAGAGACAAAATCCTTTCTGTCCTCATAACTGTTTAATACGTACTAGTCGCAGATATCACAACACACTATACTTAATAGGGTTCGCATTACGTTGTACAATGTGTCAGAAAATTATTAATCGATATTTATACATTGTAGGTAGGTTCCACTTTTGTTGGCTCTTCCATTTCTGTTTTACTTTTCTATTCTTTTTTCCATTTTCAAGACAAAATATTTGTTTTGTTTGGCGTCCATGGTGAGGCTATTTCATCACGGCATTCACTCAGAAGATAGAACGACGTACAGTATCTGCCAAAACATACTCATCTGTTTTTCAGCAACCACGGAACTAGAATTTTCTGCTAATCCTTTGAAATGCAGAAAAGATTGTTAGGCACGAACTGTGGGCAGGAGAGAGTGGGAGTGAACATCTGCTAACTTGAGATCTAGCACAACATAATAAACGGTAAAGTATTCTGCCCTCGAAAATAATTTCAGTGTTACAATGATAACGATGTGGCGAAACAATGGATACGCACACCACTAATAACTGTAGGACCTGGAAGAAACGACAAGATCCTAACTCGGAACACAAAACCACAAAACAACCCACCAGTAGCTGAGACAGCTACTAGTTAAGGAGATGAATAGTCTCCTTCTTCTTCTTCTCTTCAGTTATTAGGCGGTACTGCCGGTTATGATACCAATTGTTGCCGGGGTCTTCCTCTATCTCGTCTTCTCATTTCTGGCTTTTAGGAGAGTCTTTCACTCTCCGTTCTTTCTTAGTTCGTACCATTGTCTCCTATAAACCAGCATTTGTACTCTTAGACTAGACATTTCAGTTCCTCTCTAATATTCTGATTCCTTAGTCTGTTTTCTATCCTGCAACCTTTAACTCGTCTCAAGGATTTTCATTTCTTGTACCTGAATACGGCTTTCTTAATTTTTGTTCATCACTCAAGTCTCGCCTTCTTTGAGCAGAGTGGGGCTGCTACTGTTTTGCAGAATTTAGTTTGAGTATCTCTCCTAGGTTTGTTTTTAAGGTTTCTTTTATTACTTACACGTACTTAGGTAAATTTACTAAACTTAATTTCTGTGTCTTTGCAGTAGCCGTACATCACCTCACATCCTATGTAACTGAAATGGTTTACTTGCGCTAAATCTTCTGATATAGCACTGCTTTGGTTCTAATGTGTTATTTCCCCATAAAAGCCACTGTCTCACTTTTTCTGTTGAGATTTACTTGTTAAATTTCGCACTTATTTCATTTAGCAAGCAAACTCCTTACTAAATGTCGTCTTCATTACCTGCTAGGATCACTGCATTGTCAGCGTATAGTGAGTTATTTAAAAGAATCCCTGTGTCTAGGTCTATATCTTACGGAGATTCTGTTTTCCACACATACATTTGAGCCATGGCTGGCTCCTGCTATGCTTTGGATTAAACTTTGGATGCTATTCTGTGTTTAGTCTCCAGCGGTTATCGCGATTGTGACGTTGTCCTCTCTTTCTGCGGGTGGCAGCAGCCTTGTGTATCTATATTTGCACCTTATTTGGCCTGGCGTTTACAGTTTCCAGCTGGGCTGTGTGTGGGCAGTTGGTTGGTTGGCGTGGAGCAGCGAGGAAATCACGGCGCGTAGATTGCCTGGGCCCGCTGGCAGCCTCTATGAGGTGTCGGAGTGTGCTGTTCCGATTGCTACGAGGTTCGTGGCTCGCCGATCCTGGACATGAAAGTTGAGTTTTGACTTAATCTACCAGCAAGTCACGACTGTCCACATTGTGTCGTTTGGAGTTCGTTGTCGGCTGTTGGGAAATTCCCTCGAGCAACAACTTGTGTTTTCAAGTTGGCAAATTTTAGTCACCGTCCGGTGAAGTTTAACTGTACTTGGTTATTTGAATTGAAGTGCACCAGCGGTATCTTCTGCCTTGTGGCCATCCAGTTACCTGCCCTGGCCATTGAAGTAAATTCAGGCAGTGTATTTTCCTCATTGTGTTGTCGCTGTCCAGCACAGTGTGTAGTTTGACAGCTCAATGTATAATTGGTTGTGGACGCCAATAACTTCTACGTTGTTCCATTGAAATCCCTGTTGTGTGCTGGTTGGGCGAAGCGGAGGTTATCTTGTCAGTGGGTCCATTGACTGTCTGTCTGATCGAGAATGGTTGGGTAGACTGCCTGTGTCACCTAAGCGAGTGTTAGTGTTTGAATTCCAGGCCGAACCTTGGAACTTCTGAGCGTCCTTGGGTATACTGCCTTTTCTTGTTTGTTCTTGTTTTTTGTACTTGTATGGCTTCTAGCCGATTTTTAGATTAAGGTTTTTTTGCCCTTAAGGCGTCATATGGTTTGTGCCTTCTGCCTAAATTAAGAACTGTTTTACTTAAAGCCTCTGGTATTTTTAAAATTATTGTTATTGAGTCTTAAGTGCTGAGCCTTCAGCCGATTTTGAATTTAAGTTGTTTTGCTCTTAAAGTATCAGATTCTTCGGGCCTTCAGCCTAATTAAGGAACTGATTTAAGATAAGGCTTTGCCTCTTAAATTCTGATTTTGGTTGAGCTTTAGGTTATTGACTTTCAGCCGTTTTTAAATTGCGCTTCAGGCATGAGACTGTACGGTGCATTCAGCCTCTAATTAAGTTCCAAAACTAAAGCTATGTTTTTTTTAATTCTTAGCTCTTGTATTGATTGATCAGATAAAAGGTTGTATGTTCGAGTGTAACTGACAGCCGCTTATTTGGCCCCTTTCCACAACTTAAACTACCAGTCCTGTCCTGCGGGTTTAGCAGAGCGTATCAAAATTATTTTATATTTGTTAATTTAAGCAAAGTTGGGGAGCTATAGCAGCCTTTGTTAGTTCGTATCTCATTAGTCATTTTGCCATTGAGCTCCAGATTGATAGCTGTTATCTGATACAAACTATCTGTCGCATTTATTAGGTGTTTCGGATACCCCAGAGCAAAAAATGAGAATTGCTAATTTCAGTAGTATATTGCCCAGCATCGCTTACAATAATAAGAAGAAAGAAACAATTTCAGTCTAAATCAATTAAAGACAGACTACCCGTTGATGAAAACGAGTGTAATCAGTGAGCATACGCAGTGAAAATTTGGAAATTTGTTGTAAGGTCTTATGGGACTAAACTGCTGAGGTCATCGGTCCCTAAGCTTGCACACTACTTAATCTAAAACTAACTTACACTAAGGACGCCACACACATCCATGCCCGAGGGAGGACTCGAGCCTCCGATAGGAGGGGGGAGTCGCATGGACCGTGACAGGACGCCCTAGACCAAGCGGCTACCCCGCGCGGTAGACGCACTGAGTAGCCTTGTACGAGGGCGGTTCAGAAAGTAACCTCCGATTGGTCACAGTGCGGGTTGTGGGGGGAGTAGCGACGCCATCTGTGCATTCACGCACTCAACAGGTCAGTCGGCATCAAGCCGTGGTCGAGTGAACGTCGTACCTGCGCTAGTTTAGTTTTTGTGGCAGTTTGAAATGTGTGCTGCAATAGAAAACCCCGCCAAATGTGAAGTGCGTGCTGTCATAAGGTTTCTTACAGCCAAAGGATATTCTGCAGCAGCTATTCATCGTGAGCTTTGTGCCGTGTACGGACCAAGAGTTATGAGTGAAGGAGTTGTCCGTGAATGGGTACGTTTATTTAAAAGTGGACGAGAAAACGTTCATGATGAAGAGAGGAGTGGTAGACCATCATTGGTGACTGACGAACTCGTTCAGACAGTTGATGCAAAAGTTCGTGAAAATCGACGTTTCTCAATGTCGGAGTTGTCTACTGGTTTTCCACAGATTTCTAAGACTCTCTTGTACGAGATAGTGACAGCAAGATTGGGTTACCGTAAGTTCTGTGCACGATGGGTGCCCAAAATTCTTACCGACCACCACAAAACTCAAAGAATGGCCTCTGCATTAGACTTTCTGTCACGTTATGAGGACGAAGGAGAACCATTGATAAAGAGAATCGTGACCGGTGACGAAACCTGGATTAAGTACGTGAACCCTGAGACAAAAGTACAATCAAAGATGTGGGCACATTCAAATTCGCCTACCAAACCAAGAAAAGCCTCGCAAGATTTTTCTGCCAGAAAACTGATGGCAACGGTGTTTTGGGATGCCAAAGGGGTGTTGTTGGTTGAATTCATGGAACGTGGTACGACCATTAATCAAGACGTGTACTGTGAAACAATAAAAAAGTTACGACGGGCTATACAGAACAAACGCCGTGGTATGCTGACTTCCCGTATCGTTTTTTTGCACGATAACGCCCGTCCTCACTCTGCTCGCAGAACAACGGCCTTCTTGAGTCCTTCAAGTGGGACGTTATCAACCATCCACCTTACAGCCCAGACCTGGCGCCAAGTGATTATCACCTCTTCATGCATTTGAAGAAATGGCTCGGGTCACAGCGGTTTGATGACGACGAAGAGCTCAAAGATGCGGTCACAGGCTGGCTCCAGGCACAAGCGGGTGATTTTTATGCAGAAGGAATTTCAAAGCTTGTGAAGAGATACGATAAGTGCCTCAATCGCTATGGAGACTATGTAGAAAAATAGTGCAAAGATGTAGTTGTAAGATGTATATATTAAAATATTTTTATTTAACTTGGTGTATTTTTTTAAATCAACCGGAGGTTACTTTCTGAATGGCCCTCGTATATGGCGACGCATGTTCGGTCTTCAATTCCAACGCAACTTCGGATACGACCGAGAAGACATCACAGTAATTGGTGAGTCCGCAGCTATTCAGCATAGCAGCACTTCGAGTGGGATTCGATCCAACGTTCTGTAACGTTGCCTGAGAAAGAAACAGCAACGGTGCTAATGGAATTTAACTACGTGGTTCTTTACTTAATTATTAATGAAAATAGAATTAATCGTGGACGAAAAAAGCAAAGAAGAGCTAAGGAAATTAGAATCAATTCAGGAGGAATGCTAAACGATACAGGACGGAAACAAAGAAAAGCGGCACAAGAACAAATTCAGGGAGAAAATTTAAAATAATTTCAACACATTAACAGATACTATTAATAATTTGCGAACTAATTTAACTAAGACGTTAGAAGAAAAGCGTGATCAACTCAGAGAGGAATCTTGAGTCAAACCCGAAGAAATCGAAACGGAAAGCTAAGAATTTTGGACCCTAGTTAACGAAAACTGCATGGCAAACAACATAATTGGTTGAATGAAAAAATACGAGAGCAAAATAAAGAAATTATTAAAACCAAGAATACGTGAAAGAAGGAAAAAGAATAAAAGAGTATAAACGTTAATGGCTTACGGACACAGTGCAAGGAACTGAGCAATGAAGTAGACAAAATACGTAACATAATTACTAGCAGTGACGAAAAGTCGATTGCGTTTAGCAAAGAGTATTTGCTTGCCGAAATTAATGCTGTATTACACGTAGCATATAGCAACAATGTTGGAGGGACGCATGTAAGTCTTGACAATAGACTGAGCTACCGAAATTTCCAGAACTATGATCCGAAACAAGATATTCATGCTGTTGCTTTTATTAAGCAATTTAAACACGCCCTAGAATGAGCGTGCTAAAATTTACACTTGTGTCAGTCACATGAAATGGAAAGCTCATGTGTGAGGTATCCGACAGCCCGAAAATCACCATTAGTATGAAGAATCTGAGTCCGCACTTTTAAAGAAATATTCGTCTGACGAGAAGCAGTGAGACGTTAAATCAAAAATTCTTATGCTCCTCCTACAGGACTCGCATTCGGGAGGACGACGGTTCAATCCCGCGTCCGGCCATCCTGATTTAGGTTTTCCGTGATCTCCCTAAACCGCTCCAGGCAAATGCCGGGATGGTTTCTTTCAAAGGTCACGGCCGACTTCCTTCCCCGTCCTTCCCTAATCCGATGAGACCGATGACCTCGCTGTCTGGTCTCCTTCCCCAAACCAACCAACCAATCTTATGCCCCTCCCCCTATTATGTAAGACCATGCGCAAGTATATACATAAGTACCGAAACGACAAAGCATATTTAGACGATCCGGTGAAGGAAGAGGAACTGATGTTGATTTCAACAGAAAAATTACCCTTTGTAGTTAGCAAGAAGCTATGTCGCTTATGTCGCAGTTAAGACTGGAGAAAATGTTGGAAGCACTAAACACGAAAAAAGAACAGCGGGAACGTAATAACAGTAATTATCAGGGTAGAAATAATGACCGTCTGCGAGGGGAATTCCAAGGACACGGACGACCAAGGAGATTTAATCGCATAGATGACTGTACGCATCGAAGAAATAAGTATGACACACGCCATCGATTCAACCAAAACAGTTCGCCGAGCAGGCCACCTATCAACGAAGAACAAAGACAGTAACGTGCTAGAAGCAGCGACCCTAATCAGCAGAATAATGAACCGTTAAACTAAGCCAAGTTTTTTAAGCCAACAGCTCCGAAAGTCAATTAGAAACGGAAGAGTCAGAAATTATGATGAATGCTATCCAGTGTGAACGCGCTGATACGGTAGGTGAAGATTTGTACTGGGAAAGGAAGAAACAGAAAAAGAAATTTTAATGTCTTTTGTTGAGATAGGAACTTGTGGTATAATTATAGATGTTCTTATAGATTCGGATTTACCGCACATCTCGCAAACTAATACATTTATATGTTTTGCGTAAGCTAATAACGAAATTAATGCTTCGATAGATTTTGTATTTCTTCTTGAAGAATTAATGGAACAAAAAACGTAACATTTTAAACCTGAAAAATCACAGTCCTCCAAATCACAATATTTCACAACAGTGCTTGCAGACCTGGGAACAGCACTGCACGCATTTTGGTCTCTTGTTGATGTAGAAAACATGCGAAGTCCTCCTTTTCTTGCTGGCTGGGCAGATTCTGCACGTTTTCCTATTCCTAGGGCCTAATTCTGCTTCCACTGCTTCTTCTGTTCGAGCATCGGGGCCTAAAATCCGGTGGGTCATAACTCGTAACTCCTGCTGAAGTGGTGGGTTCTGAGCTCGCTTTTGAATATGTTTCAGCACAAGGCTACGGACTGCTCTTTCCGGAAGATATCTCTGTCGGTAGGAGCTTCATCTGATCCACTTTTCTGAAGAACATATGCATTTACTGCGCCGGTGTCCAATAAACGGTAGAATAAACACATCGGCCAACGTCGAGTTCTTCGACTGCAGGTGTGTATGGAGCACTTTTTGTCCAGTTCATCGACACCTCCTTTAGTGGCATTGTAGTATGAAATTATTTCTGATTTCTGAGAAGTCAAATCCTCAGCGGGGCTATGATGCTTGGAAGAGACAAGAAGAATCGCTTTGCCTGTCTTTGACAAATGCGACAACAGAGTGGTGCCTTGCGCAAAACTGGATTATGCTTATTTGGTTGGAAGGCTTGCGTAATCTCTCTCTTATTCTTTTTTATTTAGAGTTCCAACAAAAGTCAATCCTCTTTTCCTTAACTCTTCTACAGCTTGTATTGAACTGAACCAATTGTCAGCAGTAATGTTTCGATTACTGCCATATATTGGTTTACACAATCGTAACAGAGACTGCGTTGGTATAATTAGTTTCTTATCATTGTCCGGCAAAGTATAGCCATCAGAACCTTTTCCAGTGTACATATACCCATTACAAAAGTAACTGGTCCTTGCATCACACAAGGAAATTATTTTTAAACCGTATTTACCTGGCTTCTTTGGCATGTAGACCACAAATGAGCATTTACCACGGAAGGAAACTAGTTGCTCATCTACAGTAACACATGTGACTAAATTGAAATATTTTTGGGAATTTTCCACAATTTTTCTAAAGGGAAAAGAGGCTGCTGCCATTTTGTCAACTTTGAGACTCTCTTTTCTAGTTCGAAACTCATCAAACGGTAAGCAGTTCAACAACATTAGGAAATGGTTCCTAGACATGACACATTTGAAAATTTCCCCACCTGAACCATCAGTTGAAAACATATAATTTACATTTTCGTCGTTGAATTTAAGGACAGAAGTATATGTCAGAAGTCTTAAAAAAGGCAAAAGTTCATACAAATCCAGGTTCTGAAGTTCAGATTTGCTTTTGTCAGACTACTTCTGCCTGATGCAATCTATTTTAGCATTTGTCCATAGTAGAATGTGATCGAGAACTTTGTCATCAAAATAGAGACGCCATAATGAAAATCGGTCTTTTGGATCTCCTGTAGTGAACGTGATGGATGGAAATTTCATAATGATGTTATGGCCAGGAGTTCTAACAGCTCGTATCGGAGGTGCTTTGGTCCATTTGTGCTGATTCTTGCCATAGAAGGAAGTTTGAAATCGCTCTTGAGTTCACACATGACAAAATAATTAGACCTATCACCTATAAAATCGGTGACTTAATACTTGTCGAAAAGCGCAAGAAGTCATCAAGTATTAACGACGAAGTAAAGAAGTTTCACCACTATTACTAAGGGCCACTTAGGATCAGAAAACTAGTGTGTTCAAATTCAGTGGTAGTAGAGTGGATACAATCTGGTCAGTATCACAGTTTTCAACACGTCGAAAACATCAAAATGTATCATCAGTGAGAAACAGTGCAAAGATAAAATTTTGTGAACAGAGTTATTGTGTTTACAAATGACAGTACAGGGAATTATAGAATGGGCAATAGTTGGTAGCTGTTGTCAGCTAGGATTAATAATTGAAGTGGTTAGCCACAGTGAGTCAGATTTAAGCAAATATTAACGTCATGTGTTGTTATAAACTGTGTTTTGCTACCCTGAAGAGCGCTGCAGCAGACGATGTTTGTGTGGCGTGATGCGAGTGTTTTGTCAGTAGAGGCTGCTGGGAAAGCTAGGCGATGCGCAGGCAGCCTCTGCATTATTGCACCACTGCCGCAAGAACGTCTTTGTGTCACATGTTGGTGATCCGTCTGGATGCGTTGGTACGCTGTCTGGAAGGGAGGTACTCATCAGCTATTGGAACAATATTCTGCTGACGCCACCGATCATTTATTTATCTGTTGATCGACGGTTTGTATAACTTTTTGGCCAACGTGGAAGCAAATTCGTCGTTCCAGTAGGCGAAACGGTGACGACGGAGACCTCAGGCCCCTGTGGCATCGATGCCAGAGCCCTTGTTCATCAAGATGCGACATATCTGCGTGTGATTTCCACCTTGTCATATAGTAAAGTGTCTGAAGCTGAATACCAGTGTATATGTTTACTGTGATTACTTGTCCCCAGTTGCACTGACACATGCGATGATCTACTCAACATATAATGAGGGACCAAAAGCAGAGAACACAGTCAGCTGATTATCACCAAATGTGCACAGTGCAATGATAGCTTATTCTCAAATATGATTAGTGCAACAAAAACGTATTCTCAGGTACATTTTGAACGAAATGTTGAATACTAATAACAAGGTATGTCATGTTGTCAATACTATGGTAAACATTTAAATAACCTGTACACTTTGCCAAAGTAGTTCATTGCTCTGACCATTTTCTTACAAAACCTGGGATAATTTTAAGCAGGTAGCAAAATCGTAACATTTTCATATATGTCCTTTTTATTTGTGTAGTGGTAGACTGAGATTTACATATGTCACTAAATTTTAATAATTTACCCAAATAATGTCTTTTTTCTAAGAACTAATGATATTCATAATTAAATGATGAGACCAATTGCATTGTATTACTAGGGATGATGTCAAATGTACAGGTCACTTCAGGTACATTGTATCATTTACATGGCATTCAGGCATCAGATCAGTAAATTATGGACTCTAATCAAACATACAGACAATTCAGAATACTGTTTTCATGATTTACTGATTTTCTTATGTCTGCAACTTCATGAATCTATACTGTGCATACTTTTTCCTGTATAAATATAGTGATACTTTAGCATCGTAGTAAACTAATTATGTCTATTCCTACAGTTACTTAACTTTTCATACAGTGTGTAACATTTACCTTCCTATAAGCTTTCTTTTTACTTTAATATTAAAATTACGTGTCTCCATCTAATTTATAAATATTATTTTTTTGGTAGGAATATATAAGAATACAATACCCTTAACACCGATCTTTGGATCGATTATGCACAAGCAACAGAGAGTACAATTGTAATTGTTGTGGATCGACCAGGCTGGGAGGCAGTAGCGTACAGGAAGAGCTGACAGCCGCTCTTTTAAAGCTGTAATGTACAGGTAGAGCTCACAGTCAGTCATGCATTTGGTTATTGTGTAGTGGCACACAGGTTGTTTGAAGTGTTCTTTAATTGGGCCTGTTAATATTAATGCTCGTATGTTTAACGGAATAAATGTTGTATAGTAAAATCTGCGAACTGCTAATTTCAGTAGTATATTGTCCTGCATTAATGAGTAAAGTTAACAGTAAGAAAGCAGCATTTCCAATCTAATGAGTTAAATGCCGGCCACCCATTGTCAAAAACGATTCTAATCCATGTGCAGATGCGAGGAGTAGCCTTGTAATCTATTGTAGAGTGTACTTTCGTAAAACCCGGTTGTTCTTCATTCACTACTACTTCCGTTATGTTTACAATCAATAGTAAATAGATAACTGAAACACTCTGAGTCCAGCTATTCAGTGCAGCTCATACGCTAAAATAAGAGACATCAATAGTTCAGCCAGTGCCATCAGTTAAGAGGTAGAATGAAAATCTGTAGAGCATGATAGACAATAAAATAGTGACACTATAGAAACTTATTACAGCTGAAACACCAAGCCATGACGTTATGGCAGTATAATAACGTGAGCAACTTTAGGCACATCTTGCTGAACAATCTGAAAATTTTTGCTGAACGGAACTGGCACAAACTTCGTGAAGAAACAAACACAACATTGCTAATAACTATTTGTATTTTGACAATACGATCCCCCTGGAGCCCAGATGCCAAGCGATGTCCTTTAGTCACAAACAGAAAACAATGCCCCATGTTGATACGGCTGCTGTGAATTGTAATACAGTCTCCACCAGGCTGCCTCTGCCCTGGCTGCACAAACTCGTTGCTCCATGTAGCCCAGCTGACTGCCTTCACAAATACTCGTACTAGCTTGCTGTCATGCTTCCTTGCCACCTGTCTGATACTACCATCTCCTCACTGTAGTTCCTGTCTTCTTTAGCTTCTGAACCCATGATGAGTGTACCCCATCCGCCATAAACGGTGGGCCAGTATCAGTGGCGGCCAGCAGCATGGCACTACCTCTCTTTCCAAGTCCTACTGCTTCTTGATAAACTCCCCAACCCAGACACGCTGGGGAATGAAGAATACCACATGGCAAACCATTCATGGCCCAACACTGTACTCGAACTTTTGTCCCATTTCTGTCAAGGGTCCCAGTGCTGATTCCATGTTAATGCCACCTCATTGCTCACCACAAACTCGTCTCCACCATCAGTCCACGCTGCACCAAACCTCGTCTAGGCACTGCATTCGAAAGTTTTGCAGTTTTGGGCATGCTCTGACATGGCAGTAAGGCAAAACCAACTCTGGAACGAACTGCCTGCAGGGCAGGACTTAAACAGTGCTGTGTATCACCACCTGCACCTCACATGAGAGTGTTGCAGCCACTACAAATTCGTCTATTGACGTACGATTTACGACACACTAAAAAGAGACACAATTGCCTGCAACAGACGCACAGAATAAGAAAGCACTACACATCAGTGAAGTTATTCATCAGAGTAAGTTATGAGATATGGGCGCTGCCGGCCGCGGTGGTCTAGCGGTTCTGGCGCTGCAGTCCGGAACCGCGGGACTGCTACGGTCGCAGGTTCGAATCCTGCCTCGGGCATGGGTGTGTGTGATGTCCTTAGGTTAGTTAGGTTTAAGTAGTTCTAAGTTCTAGGGGACTTATGACCTAAGATGTTGAGTCCCATAGTGCTCAGAGCCATTTGAACCATATGGGCGCTGCACTCTATTGCTTGCTGTTGCCATGTCGATGAGCACCATAGAGAAACGACTACCCTACCTGAGCTCTTGAGATCACCATTCACTTTCTCTGAGCAAAGTAGCCATCTTGCTTCCTCCTACAAGACATCTCTAATGCCTTTGTTTTTCTAGGCTAACTCTTCTAAACGTGGGAACATTTGAGGTGCAGCATGATGTATGAGGGCTATCCACATAGTACATTACGTTTTCGTTTGTGTCCGTTAGGGGCGGGGTTAGCGCGGCCATCTTGGTGTCATGGCATTCCGCCGCTCAGTCGGCATCCTGCCGTGCTAGTGAGAGGTTCGTGCTGTGCTCCGTTGAGTTACTGTGACAGTTTGAAATTTCAGCGTTAATTGAAAATGCCGCAAAGTGTGAAGTGCGTGCTGTAGTAAGGTTTCTGACTGCAAAAAATTGTACACCGATAGAAATCTATCGGCAGCCATGTGAAGTGTGTGGGGACAACATAATCAGTGAAGGTGGAGTGCGTCAATGGGTCATAAAATTTAAAAATTGCCGAACTAACGTTCACGACGGAGAGCGAAGTGGAAGGCCCAGCATAGTGACTGCCGAACTTGTCGAAAAAGTCGATGCCGCAGTCCGCGAAAACCGCAATTTCACAATAACGGAACTCTCTATGAGTTTTCCACAAATTTCACGAAGTTTGTTGCACGAAATCATTACCGAAAAGCTTGGTTACCACAAGTTTTGTGCAAGATGGATACCAAAAATCTTGACAGAGATTCACAAAAATCAGCGAATGACTGCAGCGTTAACTTTTTGGGACGCTTACGAGAAAGATGGCGACCCTTTACTCGATTGCATCGTTACTGGTGACGAAACATGGGTTAAGCATGTGAACTGCGAGACAAAATTGCAGTCAATGCAGTGGGGGCACACAAATTCTCCCCCAAAAACCCAAGAAATGGATGCAGACAATGTCGGCAAGGAAGGTAATGGCGACTGTCTTTTGGGACAGAAAAGGTTTGATATTTGTGGATTTCCTGGAAAGAGGCACTACAATAAACTCTCAAAGGTATTGCCAAACTCTGCACAACCTCAGTAGAGCAATACAAAACAAGCGCAGGGGAAAGTTGGGCTCAAAGATCTTGCTGATTCTCGACAACGCCCGGGCCCACACGGCAAATGCCACTCGTGAAGTTCTCGAATCTTTTAAGTGGGAGTTGTTTCCTCATCCGCCTCCAGTCCCGACCTGGCACCGAGCGACTTCCATTTATTCCCAGCAATGAAGAAGTGGTTGGCTATGCAGCGTTTTGATGACGAAGCACAGCTTCAAGAAGAGGTAACCACGTGGTTGAAGGTGCAGGCGGCCGAATTTTACGACGAAGGAATTTCCAAGCTCGTCCATCACTACGGTAAGTGCCTTAATTTAAATGGCAACTATACAGAAAAGTAGTATTTAAGTGTGGCTTTCATCTGTATATAATAAAAAAAAATTCCAATACTTTATTTATTTTTAATTCCAAAACGTAATGTACTTTGTGGATAGCCCTCGTATGATGTGTCTGTTGTATCGATTCCCTCCACTATGTTTGATACTGCCTCTAATTCAGTGAAGAAAAACCACAATTCAAATTCCCTGGTTGCCGTTTTTGCCCTATTCAGATATTTTCTCCCAGATGCCTCTTTCATAACCTGTTGATGCTCATAATGTGTATCTATGAATTGCCTCCTAGCCCGATCCTGAGTCACTTGTTTACGCAACTGATGATGAAAGCTCTGTACCAGTTATTGTGATATTATTGCCCAGGCCACCCTACAACGCTCCACATGTGTTAGCAAGACCTGTGGCAGCCTCTGTTTCTACTAGAGCAACTGTACATGACTAGGTCGTCATTGGAGATACACGAGTCCGTCACATCTTGCAGTTGCTGATCTGAAATCTACTATCCTGCTTCTTTCAGGTGATGTCCTCTTTGCTGCAATGGAAGTGCTGGTCATGGGCTCATCAGACCTGGGTGCAGAAGTGAATACAATGGTGAATTTTGGCAGTAAAGAGCGCACAACAATTTAAAAATGGATGCAATATAATTATTCTGTTGCTTCGTCAAATACACTGCACATCATAATTCATTCGTTAGATGTTAATATCGCACTCGGCATCTGTGGTGAGATTACACAGAGGACACTCATTATGCACATATGGAACCTCACAATTACAGGCATGTGAATTTGCAAATAAAAACCCTAAGAGTGACAATAATAAACGAGAGTTACTTCTGATCTAATAAACACTGAGGTTACTAATACTAAATCTACTTTTAATGCAAGAAAGTCAACAATTAATGGAATGAGCAGGAGGTACAGCCAATACCTGTACGCTCCTAATGGTCTCCCCTGCATGACTAACTCTCTAGCTCTGACCTTAAAGTTGTGACATAAAATTTAGATCTGCTGCCTTGCTTTTCGACCAATCAGCGAATTAGCAATTTTGTTTGACCAAATATACTACAGCATAGCTCAGCCAATAGCCTACTCTTACGTGGCTGACTACAGTAGACATCAACCTAGGTGCAATGTTGGAAGTGCCACGTCATCCAATGCTGTCTTCCCTCTCCCTCTCACAGTAGGCTAGCATCATATTGTACTTGTACTACATAATGCAATAGCAGGCACACATTATTTGACATAAATGTTACAACATGCTGAGCCAAATTTCCCTTTGTGTGTGTACAACATCTGTATTACTTCCACATCCCTTAAAAACAAACATCTGCTCTTTCATCAGCGCTAGAAGGGGATGGGGGAACCTAGAAAAATACCCCACCTCTACACCAGGGACTGCTTTACAGCTGTCATCTTCCTACATAACGTTTAAATGAACCCTGCCACCTTAAAACTCGTGGCAGCTTATGAAGTAATGATAATTCTAATTCCACAGCGTACATATGAATTCCCTCCAGTTCATCATTGTTAACAGCATCTAGAGCTAAAAATGCTAAGTCTTCTAGTCGGTTCAAAAAATCTACTCTCCTGATCTGTAGCCTCATTAACTCTGACTATATAAGAATCTCAGATTCCAAGAACTTCTTTTCTTTACTTTTCTTGTTTCTGAGTCATCAGTATTTTGACTGGTTTGATGCGGCCCTCCACGAATTCCTCATTGTGCCAACTTCTTAGAGTAGCACTTGCAACCAGCGTCCTCAGTCATTTGATGGATGTATTCTAATCTCTGTCTTCCTCTGCAGGTTTGACCCTCTACAGTTCCATCTTGCATCATTTACTCTGTGGTGTCTTAACACATGTCCTTTCATCCTGTACCTTCTCCTTGTCAGTGTTTTCCACATCTTCCTTTCCTCTCCAATTCTGTGCAGAACCTCCTCATTCCTAACCATATCAGTCGACCCAATTTTCAACATTTGCCTGTAGCACCGCTTCTCAAATGCTTTGATTCTCTTCTGTAACAGTTTTCCCATAGACCAGGTTTCACTATCATACAATGCTGTGCTCAAAATGCATATTCTCAGAAATTTTTCAGCGAACTGAAGTCTATATTTGGTATTAGTAGACTTCCCTTGACCAGGAATGTCCTTTTGGCCAGTGCTAGTCTGTATTCGATGTCCTTGTTCCACTATCATGGGAAATTTTGCTGCCTAGGTAGCAGAGTTCCTTAACTTCATCTACATCGTGACCATCAACCTTGATTTTAAGTTTCTCGCTATTCTCATTGCTGCTACTTCTCATTACTCATTAGAATGTTCACTCCATTCAGCAGATCCTGTAATTCTTCTTCACTTTCTCTGAGGATAGCAATGTCTTTAGCAAATCATATCACTGATACCCTTTGACCTTGAATTTTATTTCCACTCTTGAACCTCTCTTTTACTTCCATCATTATTTCTTCGACGTATAGACTGAACAGTAGGGGCGAAAGACTACATCGCTGTCTTACATCATTTTTAATCTGATCAAATATCACAACTGTCTTACTTACTGACAACATGCCAACACAGCACACAACCATACTTCCCTGCCAACTGTGGCGCAGGAAAAAGTCAGAGTGGAAAGTGGCTCAGGTTGTATGGGCATAAGTAATTGGCAAACTTTAAGTACGTTTATTAACAACACACTGCCTAAAACAGAGTGCTTGACTAATCCATAACATAAGCAAAATGATCTGTGTTCGATTCACAAATAAGCATGAAATGTACTAGAACTTAACAAACGGTGAAACATTCTGCCCTTCAGAGTAATCTAAGCTTTGCAGTCATAAGTAAGGGCGAAAAGCAGTAGCCAACCACGCCACTAATAAGGAATGACAATAATCATAAAAAAACAGATTATAGCTCAGAATACAATATCAAAAAATAGCCCAGCAGGAGCACACACACCAACTCCACAAACCAATACCAGTATAACCAATTAAGAAAATGAGTACTAACTAGATAATCAAAACATTCTGAACATAGTTACATAACGCTGGCTACAAGCTAAAACAAATGGAATCGATAAATCAACTAACACCAACAACAAAGAAATAGAACGAAAATGCGTTGAGCGCAACTGACAGTAGAACAAAGATCCTACCGAAACCCATTACAGGTAACACTCATCGCCTTGCAGCGGCCTTGCAACTATGACAACGTAACAACTCGCACATCTTAAGCTGAAACCCAGCCAGGAAAAGGGATCAGGAGTTTTCCACTAAATAGAAATGGCACAACACTCTACTCATACGCCACCATAGCTGAATGCTCACAACAACTAATATCTGCTCGTATCTTGTCCACACCTGACCATGCTGGCTCCAAGCTCATGTCACATCCTTGTCCCATTACAAGCTGTTCTCTGCTATCTTTCCATGATGCTCATAGCCTCGCCATGGTGCTGCTTTCAGCAAATTCTGGTATGCTCTGCTGCAGCAGAAATACAACTTCAGCACTGGTGCCAATTGCCACGTGGGATGAATGTCCAACTCTGCTGTGAATCGTTAATTCATGGCACAAAACATCGGAGCCAGTGACATAGTCCTTGCTAACTTCGCTGGTGGCCAGAAGGAATGGTCCTGAGATGTCATACTGAGCTCTTCTTAGTAGTATCTCAGTGTTCCAAATACCATTCACCGCGTTCTCCTTGAGCAACCCTGCTCTTAGCAGTTGACGATTACAACTGAGCCATACAATAAGCACATCCAATGTGATGCTACTCTTTGAAAATTTATGTGAGCTGCAAAGATGTCCCACAGGCATATGCTCACATCTGGTCTCCGGTGAGAGTTGGGACTCCCATGGACGGGCGCACCATATATTACTAACCCTGGCCTAGGCTCATGTCTTCTGCTACCGTCAAAGCATGAGATTTGCTATTGAGTGTATCTGACACAGTCTATTTTGTTCAGACACATAGAAATGCCTGTTACGTCCCACAGTTCACTCATTCAGGTCACCCTCCTATCTTCTGTATGTCGGCCTATTTCCTGGTCTTACTGCATACACTGAGGTAAATGCAGATTACATGAGAGCAGCTTGCTCACGTTGTACTAACAAGTTTTCTTCCTTTACTTCCCTTGCCCATTTTTAGGTCCAATGCCAGTAGTAGTGGTAAAGCATTCGGCTTGACCTGAAAGGGTTGAATGCCCTCAATGTGAGTAACTGTAATACGAATTGGGACCTGTACTTTCACATTACAAGCAAACTAATCTTAATGACATAGGGCAGACCTTGGTGCAGATCATAACTTTCTTTAGCTTTTCATTCCAAAGTGTAAAGGATGGTCAACATCACCCAAATCTCTACATGGTATTTAGGTAACTTGGTATCCTCTTGTCCCATAGCCACTATATTGGTTTGTTGATTAGGAATATGGAGCTCGAAAAGTGATTCTGTGCCATCATCTGTCCTAAAGGACCTGCTTGATGTTGATGTTGTCTGCAGTCTGAAGACTGCTTGATGCATGTCTCCATGGTATTCTATCCTGTACAATCCCACCATCTTCGAATAACTACTGCAACCTACAATAAATACTGCAACCCAGTTCCTTTTGAATTGGTTTACTGCATTCATCCCTTGGTCTCCCTCTACAATTGCCATTCTACTTATATCCTCCTTTGAAGACCTTTTCCATTTCACTCATCCGCTCCTCCAAGTCCTTTGCTGTCTCTGACAGAATTACAGTACATCACCAAACCTTAAAGTTTTTAGTTCTTCTCCCTGGACACTAATTCCTGCCCTAAATTTTTCGTTGATTTCCTTTACTGATTGCACAAGGTACAAACTGAATAACATCAGCTATAGGCTACAATCCTCTCTCACTGAATCAGTGCCTCCTTTCATACCTCTTGTCTCTTACAACTGCCATCCGTTTTCTATACAACTTGTAAGAAAAATTTCATTCCTTGTATTGTACCACTCCTACCTTCAGAATTTCGAAGACAGTATTCCAGTCAACATAGTCAAAAGACTTCTCTAAGCTTACAAATGTTACAAACGTCGTTTGCCTTTCCATAACTTATCTTCTTAAAGAAATTGTAGGGTCAGTATTGTCTTACGGCTTCCTACATTTCTCTTAAATCCTAAGTTATCTTTCCAGTGGAGAACTCTTCTTAGTATGTCGAAAATTACATCTCATTAAACTGGTAACTCGATAGTATACACACCTGTCAGCACCAGCTTTCTTTGGATTTGGAATCATTATATTCCTCTAGAAGTCTGAAGGTGTCACGCTTGTTCATACATCTTGCACACCATATAGAAGAGTCTTATCATGGCTGACTTTCCAAAGGCTATCAGTAGTTCTGATGGAATGTTGTCTACTCCCAGGGAATTGTTTTGACTGAACTCTTTCAGTGCTACGTCAAATTCTTGTCACAGTACCATATCTCTCATCTTATCTCCCTCTACATCCTCTTCCATTTCTACAGAATTGCCCTCACGCACGTCTCCCTTGCATAGACTCTCTATATATTCCTTCCATCTTGCACGTTTCCCTTCTCTGCTTATTACTGGTTTCCCATCTGAGCTCTTGATATTCATGCAGCTGCTTCTCTTTTCTTCAGAGGTCCTTTTATTTTCCTTTACGTGATGTCTATCTTTTCCCTTTTGATATATGCTTCTAAATATTTACATTTGTCCTCCATTCCTGCTAGGCCATTTTTCACTCCCTGTTAATGTCATTTTTTAGACGTTCGTATTCCCCATGGGCTGCTTCATTTACTGCATTTTTACATTTTCCGCTTTCATCAGTTAAATTCAATATCTCTCGTGTTATCGAAGGGTTTATGCAAGGTCTCGGCTTTTTTCATACTTTACCTTTTAGTTGCCTTCACTATTTCATCTCTTGTAACCACCCTTTCATCTTCTGCTGTATTCCTTTCCCCTATTCTAGTCAACCATTGCCTAATTACCTCTCTGAAACTCTACCTCTGGTTCTTTCAACTTACCTTCTTCATTTCCTATCTTTCTGGAATTTATTCAGTTTTAATCTAAAGTTCATAATCAATAAATTGTCTGCCCTTCGAGATGTCCTACAGTTTACAATATCGTTCCGAAATCTCGGTCTTACCGCTACATAATCAATCTGAAACCTATTGGTGTCTCCAGGTCTCTTCCACATGTACAACCTTCTTTTTATGATTCTTAAACTAAGCGTTATCGATGATTAAATTATGCTCTGTGCAAAACTCTAGCACAGGACTTCCTCTTGCATTCCTTTCCTCCAGTCCATATTCACCTATTATTTTTCCTTCTCTTCTTTTCCTGTTATCGAATTCCAGTCCCCTATCACATTTTAGTCTTCCTTAACCATCTAACGGGTTTTATCTCGTCATACATATCTTCAATCTCTTCATCACTTGAGGAGCTAGGTGACATATAAACTTGTGCTTCTGTGGTAGGTATGGGCTTCGTGTCTATCTTGGCTACAATACTGCGTTCACCATGCTGATCATAGCGACTTAGAAGCATTCCTATTTTCTTATTACTTATTAAACTTACTCCTGCACTACCCATATTCGATTTTGTATTTATAATCCAGTATTCACCTAACCAGAAGTCCTGCTACTCCCGCCACTAAACTTCACTGTATTTAACTTCAACCTATCCAGTCTTCTTCTGAAATTTTCTAACCCACCTGCTCGATTAAGGGATCTAACATTCCTCAATCCGATGAGCAGAACGCCAGTTTTGTTTCTCCTGATGACGACTTCTCCTGAGTAATACCCGCCTGAATATCTGAATGGAACACTACTTCACTTTCAGAGAGTTTTACCTTGCTTTGAGCTGTTTGCATTACAAGGAGAGTAAGATCTCTGTGGTTGATGTTGCAAGGGCAGATCAGTCAACCATCCAGACTGCTACCCTTGCAGCTACAGAAATGGCTGCTTCAGGAACCACAGGTTTCTCTGACCTATCAAACATACCCCTCCATTGCTTTTGCACCTAGGTTCTGGTAGCCTCTGCGGCGGAATACACTGATGACCTTATTTGTTTCATTGTGCACGTGGTACATAGTCTTCCACGTCCTGCTTATGTGTCTGCCAGCATTGTTCAGCTAGATGACACTCTTTTCTTCTACGACCTCAAGATCCTACTAATTTAGGATCATTTACCTGTTTTCACACTTAATTTCACATTATAGCTGGTACTGAGATTATTTTTTATTTGTGTAACAGTTCGCCATGCACAGTGAACTGTGACTGCATTGCAAGAATCTTGCAGTCTGCATCAGCTGGTTGCCAGTCATCAGAGGTGGAAACTGCTTGTAACCAAATACTTTCTCATTAAGGCCATTGTCATTTTCGTACGGCTGCCAGGTCGATGAGTTACCTCAAAATAATTTTCACTTGGTGTGGGCGCCTAGCACATTAACTTGCAGCTTGGGTTTTTCAAATCTACTACCCATCCTAGTCCCAAATTTACTGTTATGAGTTTGAATTTTCTGCTTTATAAAAAGGACAGAAAATATGTTACTTGGGATATAAGACTCAACATTCATACTTCTGTCAGAAGTTCTTTTCCACTCTAGTCAACTGTCAAGAAGCATAGGCTACCACACAGTCTACCCAGTCGACTTAATGACTTAATATCTAACAGAGTGCATGACTATCAGCATTGTGTTCTCAGAATTTCTATAGTTAATAGTTCTTTGTTCTGACTGGAAGCATTCGTTCACTTTGCTAACCAGTGAAATTTTTTTTTTACTCCGTTCTTCAGTAGATGATTGACCAGCCGTTTTTGTACAAACCCTGTAACGTCCTTTAAATAATTAACTTTGCAATACGTAAGTAAGTTCCTGTGCACTAAATAAATGAATAAAATGTCTTACCTCTGAAGCAACAACAGTGGAATGTGATATATTCCGTTCTCTCACGAAAAACAGAAAAATATGCTAGCTACAGGTTCAGCAATGTAATGCAGACCATAATCCTTTGAAATTAAAATGAAATTCTTTTGGCTCATAAATGAAAACATTTAAGAAAAATCCATCTTCTTCGTAAACATATGATCTGGACAGGGAGGCAGTACTGATTGTGGTGAATTACTAACACGGACTTGTTTTCAGCAAAACTATATTGCAAGTTAAGTTTGCCTTTTCAAAACATCTGACAACTGCAATTAAATTAGTCAGCGAAAATTATCGCGCACAGTCAGCAATCACTTATAGTATATTAGTTTCATTTTAGTTCACATTAATATTAGTATCGAATTCGGGTGCCACATACAAGTGTGCCCCAGTAGACTCCTTTCACACCCTCCAGTGGGGTTTAAGAAATTTGGCACGTATTTGGAAGTACCTTCTACAACAAATTTGTGGTAAATTTATGTCATGACTGATCAGTAGATACCTTGAGTAATATAAAACCATTACAATGTAGTCCTAAAGACTATTGTGAAGTAACACATGGTAATTATACAAAAAAGTTGACTGCATAACATCATTAAACTTGAAAGAATTGATAGTGCTCAGGTGTACTAGTATGAGTCATAATCTGGTTATATTAGAAGTAACCTGTTTCGTAAACAAGGTTGCTGACAAATAAATCAGTATGCAATCCTAATCGTCAAGTTAATGGTACAGGATTGGGCAAGGGAAAGGAAGAGTAATGGCTGAAGCCTATGGACATGTTGAAGTGACTGCATCATGGCGTCCATTTCTTTTTGATTTCTGCAGGTTCAACAAATGAGTAGTGACCAATGTGGATTGTATTCAAAGTACCAAGTGTCTGAAGTCTGTCTTATTTGCTTCAGTTATGTGCAGGGATACAATAGGTACTTGGCAACAAATTACCAAAAACCATAGTTGGCGATTATCATACTGTCAGTAATGTGATGATATGCATCATCGCTGTTCTTCGTAGTGGAGATTCTGAGATCCAAAAGACATACATATGGTAACTTATGTTAAAGTATGAATACCAATAACAAATTGCTCCAATACCATGAACAGAGGTAGGAGACTGGATAATGTAAGGTATGGAAAGGTAGCAAAGGTAAGGAAGGGAACATGACCATGTCAACCTAAGTCAACATCGAGTAATCTTTCTGATGAGAAAAAGTTCAGGATCCTAATGAAAATACAGACTGGATGAAGCAACAATACTTTATATCAGAGTGAATACGCAAAATTGAAAGTGAACTCTGAATCAGACAAAATCAATAAATGTGGCATCAGGCTGTCATTTAGACACAGAATAACCTAACATGACAGAGAACATCACTGTTTCATAATATTATACTGTGGCTCTTAGTGGCCTTGTATATGCAATATTGTGACATAACTACTTAAGAAAACTTAACAGTAAAATCAAGAACTGAGCAGCTACTAGCGACCCTGTATTTGGAATACATGTAAATCTTAATATATAAAAAAATTGAATAGAAAATACCAGTCAGACGCTCCAAGTGGCCTTTCAACATACATAAATGCTGATCTTAGTAACTCTTAAGTGTTATGGAAGTTGTCATTGTGGCTCAAAGTGGCCTTGTCTTAAATGAAATATAGGCTGACCTTAATACCTAAAAATGTGACAGAAATCTTCTTTGTGGCCCACACTGGCCTGAGTGTACATAAAATAAATGTTCACCTTAATAGCTGTAAAATGATTGAGGCTCCAAGGTGCCTGGTTTTACATAAAATAAATGCTGACCTTAATAGCTAAAATGTGACAGAAACCATCTTTGTGGGTCAAAGTGACCTGGTTTAACATGAAATGAATGCCAACCTTAGTACCTAAAAATATGACAGAAATCTTCTTTGTGGTTCAATGTGGCCTAGTCTAACATAACATAAAAATCAAAGCTGAGAAATCACCACAAAAATCATTTAACTATAACTGCATATGACACTCAGAAGTCTGTGAATAATTCATAATGAAAATATTAATTCAATACGTCTTTTACAAAGACAAAGTGCAGTATTATGTGGAAGTATGGCTCTGTATGGCCTGTATGAGTATATATTGGACAAAGAGCATCATAAAATGAAAGTATGTCATTGTATAAGTAAAGACACAATATTCAGAGCTTCTGTAGCACTTTCAGGGCTTCATCAATTTCAATCTATTAAATGACTTATGTGTCTAATAATGCGCTTATCTATAGAGAAGGATAATGGGGTGACTGATAAGGGCACTGCATTTTATTTGTAAAGAAAATGATTGACAGTCAATTGACATTCGTCTTTACTCAAGAACTGCTATGGCCAAAGCAAAGAGAAAATGTGGTTATAGCATATGCAAACATAAAAACAGGAATACTAAGTTCAAATGTTCAAATGTGTGTGTGAACTCCTAGGGGTCCAAACTGCTAAGGTCACTGGTCCCTAGCCTTACACAACACTTAAACTAACTTAAACTAATTTATGCTAAGAACAACACACACACCCATGACCGAGGGAGGAGTCGAACCTCCGGTGGGAGGGGCCGCGTAATTCGTGAAATAGTGCCTCGAACCGCGCAGCGGAATACTAAGGGCAGTATAGCTTACTGACTAGGCAAATGTAACATATCACAGTAAATCATGAGATAAATATTCTAATATAAGGGTGAATTGCAGAAATAATGGAACCTGGAAATGTGGTTATTAACCTGAAAAAAGAGTCGTGCATGCTAACATAAGAAGGTAGTATCATATGCAGTCTCATAAGGAATGGTGAAAAAATAATTTTCCTAGTAAAGCTTCTGTGAAAGTCGTCCACAAACAACTCCAATCATATGGCGCAAGGTAAGACAGATCTTCCTAGAAAGAACACAATATACACAAAATAGAAATTAACATCATACAATATCATTATAGAAAATCAGCAGTATACCAATATAATTCTTATTACTAGAGTTCACTCAGGACATGAACATTCACTCAGGGCATGAACACTCATTAAACATCAACATTCCATCATTATTCCACAAAATTGGTGCAGCTCAGGGCATCAACACTCATTAAATATTCTATAATACCCTTATACCTAACACAAAATGAAGAGAAAGAATATTCTTAAACCCAAATTTTTATAGGCAATCTGCGTAATTTACCTAGTACACTACCAGGAAAATGTTTATGAAGTCCTGCCAGGAAACAGTGTGAGAAGCGTCAGTAGTGTTTAGTAGTCTATGCAAGTTACTTATGTCACGCATTCACTACAGTCCTTTACAGGTGGAACATTTAACACTTTCATGTGCTTCTATTTATGAGCATAATCTACTTGTTACACTGTATAGGAGTCGTAGTTGTTAATACTGTGTAGTCTAATCCCCATACGTTGACGTGCATTTTGTAGCGAAAATATGCACGTGAGGAAATTTTGTTGGAGGTATATTTGTATTTCTGGAAAGCAATAGATTGTCCTGTGATGAACGAGTGCGCGAATTGCTCTGTACCCTGTATAACAATCAGTGAAATTCCACCAGAAGCGCAGATCACGTGTTCCGCGTATGAGCAACACACTTTTGCGAAGATCAGCTTGTAATTAATAACCTAGGAGCTAAATGACCGGTACAAAGACCAACAATGGATGTAAGCTGGTATATGCAAAAGAGAAATGCCTGTGCTTGAAGCATGTAATGATATCAACGTAATCAGGGCATAAGCTTGCTAGAGGTGGGCCAACTCATGCTTATCTGCAAGGTGAATGACGAAATTGTACTTACACTTCACGACAACTTGTTTTGGATAACCTCGCTCTAAGGCGCTGCTGTCATGGATTGTGCGGCTGGTCCCGGGGGAGGTTCGAGTTCCCTCGGGCATAGGTGTGTGTGTGTTTGTCCTTAGGATAATTTAGGTTAAGTAGTGTGTAACCTTAGGGACTGATGACTCAGCAGTTAAGTTCCATAAGATTTCATACACATTTGATCATACCCACGCTACTTGTCATTACTTTTATTACATGTTACTAAAGCCATACAGCACCTTGATTGATGAAGCAGGACAAAAGTTCAGTTTGGAAACAATTTTTTTTTTTCTGGGAAATCTCGGATGTGGCGGGGGGGGGGGGGGGATGGAGGACTGATTGCTGCCGTCTCCTACTCCTCTCTAGGTACTGCCCTGATTATAATGGCCAACTCCAGAAAATGGTCCAGATAGTCTACATTACTCAAAAACGTGCACAAACACAGAAAACATTTTATTTTGTACACACACACACATGTATTTCACCAAAAGTCTAATTTTCTTATGTACTGCAAACGACAGTCGGCTGTTTATAAACATTTATTTGTCACTTATCTTGTCTTCATTCACGGTATTTTTCATAGTAAATTAGGTGTATTTTAGCAATATGTTACCATTTACACACCTGTTACGAAATATTTTAATATGTAGTGCAATGAGATAAGAAGGTATAGATACATCTGATTTGACAAAGAACACATTGACACCGGTGTGTCAGACCCACCATACTTGCTCCGGACACTGCGAGAGGGCTGTACAAGCAATGATCACACGCACGGCACAGCGGACACACCAGGAACCGCGGTGTTGGCCGTCGAATGGCGCTAGCTGCGCAGCATTTGTGCACCGCCGCCGTCAGTGTCAGCCAGTTTGCCGTGGCATACGGAGCTCCATCGCAGTCTTTAACACTGGTAGCATGCCACGACAGCGTGGACGTGAACCGTATGTGCAGTTGACAGACTTTGAGCGAGGGCGTATAGTGGGCATGCGGGAGGCCGGGTGGACGTACCGCCGAATTGCTCAACACGTGGAGCGTGAGGTCTCCACAGTACATCGATGTTGTCGCCAGTGGTCGGCGGAAGGTGCACGTGCCCGTCGACCTGGGACCGGACCGCAGCGACGCACGGATGCACGCCAAGACCGTAGGATCCTACGCAGTGCCGTAGGGGACCGCACCGCCACTTCCCAGCAAATTAGGGACACTGTTGCTCCTGGGGTATCGGCGAGGACCATTCGCAACCGTCTCCATGAAGCTGGGCTACGGTCCCGCACACCGTTAGGCCGTCTTCCGCTCACGCCCCAACATCGTGCAGCCCGCCTCCAGTGGTGTCGCGACAGGCGTGAATGGAGGGACGAATGGAGACGTGTCGTCTTCAGCGATGAGAGTCGCTTCTGCCTTGGTGCCAATGATGGTCGTATGCGTGTTTGGCGCCGTGCAGGTGAGCGCCACAATCAGGACTGCAAACGACCGAGGCACACAGGGCCAACACCCTGCATCATGGTGTGGGGAGCGATCTCCTACACTGGCCGTACACCACTGGTGATCGTCGAGGGGACACTGAATAGTGCACGGTACATCCAAACCGTCATCGAACCCATCGTTCTACCATTCCTAGACCGGCAAGGGAACTTGCTGTTCCAACAGGACAATGCACGTCCGCATGTATCCCGTGCCACCCAACGTGCTCTAGAAGGTGTAAGTCAACTACCCTGGCCAGCAAGATCTCCGGATCTGTCCCCCATTGAGCATGTTTGGGACTGGATGAAGCGTCGTCTCACGCGGTCTGCACGTCCAGCACGAACCCTGGTCCAACTGAGGCGCCAGGTGGAAATGGCATGGCAAGCCGTTCCACAGGACTACATCCAGCATCTGTACGATCGTCTCCATGGGAGAATAGCAGCCTGCATTGCTGCGAAAGGTGGATATACACTGTACTAGTGCCGACATTGTGCATGCTCTGTTGCCTGTGTCTATGTGCCTGTGGTTCTGTCAGTGTGATCATGTGATGTATCTGACCCCAGGAATGTGTCAATAAAGTTTCCCCTTCCTGGGACAATGAATTCACGGTGTTCTTATTTCAATTTCCAGGAGTATATATATATATATATATATATATATATATATATATATATATATGACCATGGACATCCTCTCTATCTGTCTGTGTGTGTGTCTTCTCTGTTTCTTTGTGTGTGTGTGTGTGTGTGTGTGTATCTCAGATCCAGGACCATGGACATCCTCTCTATCTATCTGTCTGTGTGTGTGACTTCTCTGTTTCTTTGTGTGTGTGTGTGTGTGTGTGTGTGTGTGTGTGTGTGTGTATCTCAGAGAAAGAGTCGTTTTAAGATTGCGAAGGACGATGGAAAGTGGAGACAGAGGAGCGGAACGAGGAGAAGGTGCAAAATTATCACTCTTCCTGTTTGGATATCTGCCTTGTAATAATAACATAGTAGAAAATATAAATAACGAACAGCACACTTTAAAGATGGAACTCTGTCTCCTGTCGGAAATACACTGAAGAATTTAAAAAAATGCTGTAGTGTGTGTGGTGTTTGTTCTGTCGGACATCTCACTCTTGTTTGATACAGTGGAGGTAAATACCAAACTTCAAAGAAGAGACAATCAACCAGCAGTAGGCCGTCCAAATAATTCGATGGCGAAAGTTGAAAATTTGTGTCCGACACATAAAGATAAAGCTGTCATAAACTCGATAATTGGTTTGAACACCACAGTTCTTTACTAGGCACGATCTTGTTGAAGGTGATATGCATTTGCCTTCCTCCGACTTTTCAGTTCGCCTAACCGAACCAGTTATACGGTGACTTGCAGTTTCACTCCGAACACGGTGCTATTCGGTATTTTAGGCATTATCAAACATTGGCAGAAGTGAAATGAGCAATAATTGACTGCTAAGAATCCTAGTTCTGACCACGTATCGAACCCCTGGAACTCTGTATTCGTTGCCTGGCCCTTAATCACATTTTTTCCTTCCTTACTGTCCGTTCATCTCCCGACAGTTTTGCGCTCCTCTACTGTTTTTTTTTCTTCCCACTGGGCCACCAAGCAGACAAAACATACTGCATCAACAGCGAAAACGTATTAACGTTTTCCCTTTCATCATTTTGTAGTGGTTGTCAGTGAGAAAAAGTCTCGTAAAGGGTTTAAACTATGTGTAAAGTTTGGCTGAAATCACTAAACGCTCTCATTTTCAAATACTGAATGAATAAACGTTGGGAATTCGTGGGTCGTTGGCTACTCCTCTGACAGGCACGTGGTTCTTACGCTCATAGCGATTCTTTTCGGACAGCAAGTAAAAGCTTTACCAAGTTTGGTTGACATTGGTGCAGTGGTTTAGGATTAGTTGTTGAACATACATACATATATACGTAGATGCATACATACATTTTCGTAATATGTATGGATACAACTGGATATTTTTCAGTGGGAAAATATGGATATTACGTGCTTCGGATATCTGAATTACTTAAAATTTTATTTCATTGCTTGTCTAATCAGTACTGTCGATGATGTCACATAATGGTGTCCTCTGTAATTACTGACTTTGGTGTTAAATCTTTAGCATAGAGCATACTGACTAGAATGCTACGTCCCGTGAAGTGTGGTGTATCATTCCTGAACAATTACCACTGTATTCTCTCGAGTTCTTGAGTCGAAGAAGATTCACTCTTGATTCAAGTACTGTAGTTCTGGAATTTGGGTTGCAAGTGCAACTAACTAAATATTTTAAAGTTCTTGGGGAGCTTTAAAAGCTTTGGACGAAGCGCGAGTGCCCAGCTTCAGATGCAAGGTGCGTTGTACCTGCAAGTAGTACGAGCCATTCATTAACCGTCACCTGTGTATTTACCATCCAGAATCAACCGCAGCCGGCCGAAGTGGCCGAGCGGTTCTAGCCGCTTCAGTCCGGGACCGTGCTGCTGCTATGGTCGCAGGTTCGAATCCTGCCTCGGGCATGGATGTGTGTGAGGACCTTAGGTTAGTTAGGTTTAAGCAGTGCTAAGTCTCAGGGACTGATGACCTCAGACGTTAAGCCCCATAGTGCTTAGAGCCAAATGAACCATTTTGAGCCAATCGTCCGCAGTTAGAATTAGTATAAGCTTTTAAATGACTTGGGACGTATTGGAGAACCTCTAGAAAACTGGCATCCGATGGAGCGTGATGTAAATTTGGAACATGTAATAAGTAACAGGAATATGTAGAGTTCGATTCATATTCCAATCCGCTGTTTCAGTTTGTCGTCTGGTTTCAAAGATTAAGTGCTTGACTTGTAGAGGCACATCTCTTTACTGAGGTTTTGATAGTGTTCGTCTGGTGGAATGGTGCATTCTTAAATTTGTTGCTTGCTTTCACAGGGACATCGGAGTAACCCATCTCATCGCCTTCATACGGTCTGTGTCTTTGTTGGGTTGAGCTGCTATAATGGTCTGCCGTCTGTGAAGACGCTGACACGTTGCAAACCGGTTCCAGCTGTGTAAGGTCATACTGAGCTGACATGTCACCGTAGCAAAAGAGTTTTCTCTTCCTGTTGCTTAATGAAATTGAATTAATATTTTGGAGCTTCATTCAGTGTTATATCGATTGGCTGTTTATAAGTGGTTTGGCTATTTTCTTGATTTTGATATAGCTGGGTATATTTAAATGGCAAACCAAGGATATTACAACGTACACGTTATTTCGATAGTGATAGAAGCTGAAGATATGAATTAAAATCTGTGTCCCAGCCAAAGCTTGAACCCTGGTCTCTTTCTAACCAAGCACATGTGCTAGCAAGTACACTACCCCAGCAGACTACCATAGTCCGTTGCCTTCCCTACCACATACTTCAATTCATGCCTTCAGCCTATTTTTGTCAAGGCTCTCCATTACTGGAATAGCACCCCAGCTTCGTACGTAATGGGTAAATCCACTTGAGACATATAATTTCAACTTTATCTTCGATAATGATAGAGGATGGAGAAAGCCTACTAGGCTCGTGTGCTAGCCATTACATAACCATAGCAGCATAATAGGTGAAGCTGAGACTAAAAAAAAAAAAAAAAAAAAAAAAAAAAAAAAAAAAAAAAAAAAAAAGATAGAAAGAAACTAAATTCCATCACGTCAATATATTACATACGCCTGAGGTAGAGGCAGGATTTGTTAATTACATACAAAGCCTTTTGGAGTAATTGCTAACACATCTGCCGAATAACCAGAAGATCTAGGTGCAAGTCCTCGGCGTGGCAAAAACTTCAATTCATGTCTTCAGGTTCTATCGTTACCGAAGATGAAGTTGACACTAATATGTCTCAAGGAACTTTCAGTTCCTTCAGGTCAGTACATGTTATTGTTTAGCTCACCTGGCAGCGAAGGGTGCTTCTAGGTTTAGTATTGAAATTACGTTGTTGATGACTTTGACACAATGAAGGTACAGTCCGGCCCAGCGAAAATACGATGACTGAGATAGATAGGTAGCTGGAAGAGTTGTAAGCTCGTCAGACACTGTGGACAGACTAGGGACTTAAGTCACCAGACTGTTGCACTGTTGCATAGTTTATTAGTTAGTAGCTTCATGCCATCACCAACATGATGCTCTACGCGTGCACAAATCACTTTACTGCTCCTTCGTCACAGCACCATATTGAGGGAACTTGAGATAGTCAGCAAATCACGGTGTAGTATCTGGTCAAATATGAAGCTGTAATAACTATACTTGGTGTGTATCTCACACTAGTGTAGGATTGTATCGTCTTACTTATTAATGTTCTATCTAACAGTATGCCCTTCAAATAATAGCTATGGAAACAAAATGATTATTTTCTGAATAAGTGTACCACATAATGAACACGTCTGTGCCTGGCATCGAAGAATTGCTGTCGTTTTGATGCGTCTATTAGTAAAGTGCTGTCGTTTTGATGCGTCTATTAGGAATTAAAATCCAAGAGCTAAAATAATGAATTATTGACTAGTCATAAATAGATAAGCTTATTCAATTGAAAAAATATTTCATCTGGATACTGTAGAACGTTTGTTGCGCCGACAGCTATTTCTGTTAAAAAAGCGAAGTTTACAGACATGGCGTCATGGTCCAAGGTTTTTTCTTGCGATCCACTTGTGACACGCCGGAATAAGATTTACTCGCGGAGACGGTGTGGTCATGTCTAACGTGCTACCCGTTATCGTTACAGCAATATTCCTACTCACAAAGAAGTTTTCCTACTTGCGTGTGAGAGGGAAGGAAGACAAAGATCTACAACTGAAGAAGAACTTCGTCGCTGATGGAGGTACTTTACAGGTGAGCCATGTCATGTTACATTACTGGTGTCATAACATGCAAAACAGTAAATCCTGAGAGCTACCTGATTGTTCATAGCATGGTCAATAGATATTACAGGCTGTCACGATATACTGTAAATGCATCTCTGGTTCGCCATAAACATTTTATACGATATGTCATTGCAGATTGTACGTCTTAGACAGGCACCTATACTCGAATGATGATTATAAAATTATGTATTGGTTTCGACGCTGGAAATGCAAGTCTTTTATGAGACGAGTGTAGTTAATAGTTATAAAATAGTAAAAATTCAACGAAAAACTGAAATATACAATGTTCTCTAAAAATTTTACCTAGCTACACACACATATACACACACACAAACATTGGAACGATTTCCGAAGTCATATTTCAAAAACATTTCCAAAACTGATGATGAGACCGATAGCGATTCACTGATTCAATGGAATGATCTAAAATGCCACAAAAGAAGAATGTTACCGGTGGATATGTGGATTTGTTGATCATTGGAGCAAAAGGTGATGTGCAATTCACTAACAAGCACTGAACAGCCTTTAACCGAGTACTTGGGCTAATGTCCTGACCCTTTACTAACTGTTACAAATTTATCACACTCGCCTTAACTTCAAGAAAAGCGTAGGGCCGATCTCTATCTAAATTTACTTCTGCCGTCTCTTAAAAAGATAACATGCACATTAAACATGCCGTATAAGAATTTATACGTGACAGGAGTCACAGATTGAGTCACAGATTTTGTGGGCGTCTCATGATAGCATGAGACCATTAGTTGGAACTGTGGCCCGTTCAGAGGGAAGTCAGGGTTACGTCATCACGTCAGAGTGATGTGCATGAGGTGGGACTTGGCCGGACGATCGCCCAGTCACACCTTCTGCCCCATTTCTATATCTCTCTGACCTGCAGGGTAATTCACACTGTGTCATGGGGTGTTCACTACAGACCTACTTGGCTGCAGCATCTGCTCGCTCTTTTCCCCGGTTCCCACAGGCCCTACTTCCCCTCCTCCATGTTATCAGCACATTATTGCTGTATTTCTTGCGTTAAATAGGATAATGTTGATAGTCTAGTCTGAATCCCGATAATATGGTTGTATCATCTCTATTAAGAGGTATTAAATTTAACACTGACCTAAGACATAGACGATTTATTGTAACCACATGATTTACATACCGGGAAGTTATGTATGCCATTAGTTAAGAGAGCTCGAACTATAGTGATGATACGGAGGAGACTTGATAATGGAAATGTCGCTCTTAAGTTCCAGAGAATTGTGGTGGAACGTCTTGTAAGAGCAGAGCTTCAGTTAATATGCGGCCAACACGGGCAACTCGTTGAAACTAACATTGTAGACTATCTGATTGTTCAACCAGATATCAGAAGAAGGTGGTGAATAACTGATGACCGGACGAGATTTATATCCGGATTTAAGAGTTCCAATCTATTCTTATGGTCTGAAGTAACACACAGTATGTTATTCGTGGAGCCCGAGAACAGCGAAACTGTAATTCTTAGAAAATCTTTTAAAGTCACTTACTTTCTTTTCCAGAGAAAGAACACACAGTAATACGAGTAAAAAAGATTACACCTGTGCCTAAAGTAGGTTCCACTGTAGCCTTCTGTCCTTCCAGGTGAACGTACGTTCGGCTGATGATGGTAGTAAACTATGGAAACTTACAACAGTAAAATTTTTATTGTGCGTCGAAACACGTTCGGAAGTTAGCGTACCTAAGGTCAGTGAAATTTGAAGAGTGTTCCTAAAAAGCATCTCCAACTCTCATACATGGGAAGAACAGTGGTGTAACTTGGGTATTGAATTCAATCAATATACATTCATTATCTCTATCTCCAACCTCCAAAATTCGTGATAAATGTAACACTTCGTAACATCTGTACCTGTCAGGACTAAGAAAACTTCTGATTTACTCCACAGATCGGATATAATAAAACTAACAAGCTCTTTTCCAACAGGAGCGTCAGTTCACCCTCGACGCCATTTATATGGGGCTACTGAGAAAACGGCTGCAGTGGGAGGAAGAAAGCCGTGCTACTACGGTGAGGGTGATTTCTGGTAATACAGAGAGAAATAGATTTCGGTTTCAAAGTATATTTCTCGTTTTGACGAGTTCATTGGGATGTTAGTTTTTTGTCCTACTCTACAACTGTACATTTTTAATATCACTTAACTGCTATCAATTTGTGTACATCGTCAGTCCTATAAAATTCTATGGTCGACCATTTTGTTATACTGAATCGTGGGTAATAACGACGATACTTGCAGTATTAGCGACAATTAGCATGAAAGCACTGTGAGTCAAAGTGACCATTGGATGCATTTGAACACTTTCCTATGTGTTGATCACAATTTATGATTCAATACGCCTTACGCGTTTCGACATTACTTGATTATCATAGGCTGTAAAAAAAAGTAAAGTCAAAATGTCTGTCGCTGGAATACAAGATATGTTACATCATCACCAACTAAGTGCAGTCTTAATGTACAAAGTGTAAATATGGTTTAATGCTTATCAAATTCTGTATGTCGTTGCTATGAGTCTGTACAACGTTTCCAATTCATTACATAGTATCCTGTCGACATCCGTTTTAAACAAAAAAGTGCAGACTGACTTCAAAGATTGAGGTTGATACAAAGTGGAATAAACCGCTAGGGGTTGCTAAGGTCACGGTATAATCAGGCAACTGATTGCTAAGAAGAACGTAAGTTTAACCAGTTACGTCATACAGGTACATGTTTCAGAAAAGAATACATAATTTTGCAATTAGGTGCCAAATATATTTTTAAAATACATGTCGTTGACTGCAGTGATTATAACGAATGACGCTTATGTTTTGCTACGTTGTCTACTAAGAGTAAAATTTCGTAACAGGTAACAAGTGAATAGGCGTTATACAGGGAAGGAATGATGCAAACCAAAACTGTTCCCCAATTTAGTTTAATTACCTCGTTATATGTACTGCAGCATACATTCGCCTTTGTAACCGGCCGATCAATCGTTGTAAGCTACTGTTTAGGGCACGACGCTATAAGGCTCAAACTGAAAGCTCCTCTTAGCCTTTATAACACATTACAATGCTTTCTAGAATTTAAATTTTAAACATGAGAAGCGGTGTTGAATCTAAAATCCAAATAAACAAGTTTCTAGTTAAACTACTACAGACAATCTTTCAACAAATGCTATTTTAAATATATGCCAATTTTAATACTGGTTCTATGTTTTCCCTTACGCTTCTTCTCATCCTGCCTCCCCCACCTCCCTACCTCTCACCTCTCGTACTATTATTCCACTTGATTATTTATCATATGACACACATATCTCTAATATACGTTTCATAATATCTATATTGTAATCTCTAAAAATTAATTCTGATTCTATGAATTTGAAAATGTATAACATGGAAATGTAAACCAATTACGTTAGGTGCTCAAATATGACTGTACCTTTATTGTTGCTTATCAGTGTCACGATATCTTTATATAGGTAAACTGAATGATTGCTATTTACTATTGGTTAACTAATGTGTGGCATATTCAAAGTTTCGGTATTGGGGAACAATTCTGGTTTGGGCCATCCTTTACATGTGCAGTACTTAATCAGCAGTTTGCTGTTATGAAATTTTGCTATTAGTAGCAGATAAAGTAACACTTATGCGCCACCAGTTACTCACATAATTCTGTCTTCACGAAAGGTATTTTAAAAATACTTTTTGCAAACTATACTGAAAATTTCACGTATTCTTGTCAAATTCAATTATTTATATGCTGAAATAGATTATACGCGTATTCTTGTTAACAATAAATTGCCTTATTACACCACAGCCTTAGCGCCACATAGCGAATTATTACATCTTTCATCATGATGCAATGAATTGTAGCGTCGCCAGTTGTTCCGGGCGAACGTTCGTTTTAGGTCAGCTAGCTGCATGTAACTAGGGGGCTGACATCTGCCGGCCTAACTTGGAGACACACGAGCATCTGTCATTACCTGCCATGGGAAAGCTGTCCAAGGTCTCTTACTGGACGCGTACATTCACCACCTATAAAAACCTAAATAAATGATATTAAATATTATTAAATCATTTTCAAAATCGGTAAACTACCGTTTGACATTCAGGAGAAGGTTGCATCCAAATTTCAGTTTTATAAATATCATAGTTTCAGAGAAAAAATTCCTAAAAAAGTAAAAAACCGACACTTAGGGAAGTAAATTCAGTTTCGAAATATAATAGTTTATCTCTTGGTATTATCTAAAAACATAAACAGAACTCTCAGTGTGCAAAATTAATTAATTGATATTTTCATGTTAAAACTTTAATTATTTTCCGTTTTTGTAATATAAAAATCAGACAAAATTATTATTGGTGTCTAAGATTGTTGTGGGAGTATATGTAATTGAATGAGAGTATGTACGTGGGACATTCGTCAAATTTTAATGTTGCATTATATACCGTCTTAAGTAACCTGCAAGAGTTACACAAGCCTGTTGTTGGAAAATTTTCATAGGGAATTTACCCACTTTGCTGATGACGTATGTCTAGGTGTGATTGCTATTGTAACAGAGCAGCCAGAAAGTCAGCTGGAGTATTATCTCTATCTAAAGGATATTTCCAGATTTACTGCCTTTTCATTGTCGATTATTAAACACTACTTTAATATTTGTGTATCAGAATGAAGTAGATGCGTCTATATGTAAGGACAGGTGCAGGGCAGTTGTGCCGCGAGTATGATAATGAATGAGCATTCTGATTAGCAGCGAGTATGGTTAGCCTGTCAGAATTGAGACGGTTCCCGCTCGTTACCTGATAGCTATACTGGGAGTGAGGCCACGAGACGAGAATCTCTAGCTAGCTTTGAACAGGACGGTCATGTTACTGGTAGGAGCCAAAATAATGCGTAGAATGAAGGAATACTGAGTTCCTCGCGTTTGAACATGTCGTGACTAACGCTGATGTAGTTACGGAGAGTTTTGAGAAGTTTGGAAGTTTTAGAACTGTTTCCTTGGAATGATATTTGCGTGTGAAAATTTGGCCTTCATAGTATCAGCGTGGCATGTTTCAGTATTCAACCACTGAGCCTTTTTAGCAAGCAATTTCTTTTTTGAAATCCACAAGAAGGACCGAATGTAATAACTCATATTAGAGGTGGAACTAATGACTCTGAAAACATGGTTTAATTTGGGTCGGATTTGGACAGATTTCTGGCTGCTCTGCGTGTGAAATGAGTGTATGAATTGTTAACTTGAAGAAAATAGTCAATAGTTTAAATGTGGACTCAATAGTACCGTTTCTTTGGCTATAAGGACAAAAATAAACATTTTTGTGCGGAAATTTCGGAAATTATTTTCCAGAAGTCAATCCATTTTTTATCGCCCGATAAATTTTTTAATGAGTTTTTCTACAGAACTTTATTCCATTACTAGAGTTGCGCGACCTCAGTATTTGTAGATATTAGATGGTGATTTTTATCAACGCTGCTTTTACATCATCTTGTAAGTATCTACGTTGTCCAGTGAAGGGACATCGAGCACACGCCGTTCTGAGGTGGGTGAATTCTAATTTGCAGCCTGCAGAGCACCCGGAATAGTCAAACCCTGCTCCGCCACTGAATCCATAGTCTATTTCATCAGAAGAAACTGTATTTAGGGTCTGAGATAGAGGCAAATAGTCACTGCTGGTAGTTTTCCCGTTTAAATTCATATTTACCATAATTAGCATGCTTGGGTTGAAAAGTACGGACGACAAGAACATCCCTTCACTTAACCTGCATCGGAGGCGCAGACCAACTAATAAAATATATTGTCATTGCATCATACTCTTATTGTACCTTTATTACTTAGCGTATAATATTTTTTACAATAACAAGTGAGCTTTGAATCTGTTCTACAGTCTGAAGAACATCAATACAGAAATCGCCTCGAAATTAGCCTGGTGTCTTACGATATATATGTCACATCAGTCCACCATAATGTGGTGACGTTATTAATTTCGAAATTTAAATTCGTCTTCAGGTCACTCCAGTGGCCTCTCCGCACATCGTGGAGGCGCCGTACTTCATACCACGTAGGTCTTCAGAGCTGTGACGTCAGACGCTGCACGCATGGGCGCTGACGTCAATGTGATGTCTCGAGAGGACTTTCTGGCTACTAAACTATTTGACGGCCACATGCGGCCAGTACCACCTGAAACCACAGTTGCCGATTCAGTAAAACTTGAAGTTAATGAGATAGCATTGCCTTCTTATTTAATTTAATTAGAAGGTGGTGTTGTGGTCACACACGGGATTCGCATTTGGATTGACAGTGGTTAAAATCCCATTTCGACTACGAAGATTTAGGTTTTCAGTGGTTTGTCTAAATAGATTAAGGCAAACGGAATAACGCTGTTACGATTTTCCTCTCCGATGCGAGCTCTGTCTGTCATCACCTCTCCGTCGATGAACGTTAGACCATAATATTTCATACTTCGTACCTCTATGTCAATAAGAAATTGAGATGACCAATATTAAAAAACAAATAATTTCCTAATGTTATACGAGTACAAGCTTCTAGAACGCAAAGGACTGCCATTTCAAACTTAGCGAAATAAGTTTAAACGCAAAATCATTGACGCTAACGATAATGCTTAAGAGAGTAGAGTGGCTATAAACACTCTGCATTTGAGGGCACAAACCAGTCCCCGTAATCCAGATTACTGAGAGCCACTTGTAATGTAACCCCACACAAACTTCGCCAGCTCAACTCAATACGACTACGTAATTGGTACCAGTACCAAAATGAATTCGCGCGACCGGCTCGGCCATCGATATATGTTGTTACGTTATATATATAAAAAAATCATATATTTTTTATTTTTATTTTTTGAGGTGAATTTTTCTTTTGTTAGAGCTTGATTCTTTCTCTCAGGGGTATTGTCTTTTCTTATCACTTTTACTTACGTGCATAATTAAATACGAAACAGGTTCTTAAAGGGCCGCTGTTACTCATGTACCAACTTTAGATTTTGAACGTGATGACTAAAATATAGTTGCCGTTACCTGAATTGAACGTAATTTTGTTAATTTCTATTTGTTGATTGCAAAGCAAGGCTCGAGAGAATTCCGATTGTTGCCGTGGAGCGGCCAAGATAAAATTTACTGAACTCATGGAATCTGTATAATTTAAAAAATGAACTTTAACGTAAATTCATTACCTGTTGCAATTTGGAAAGGTTCTTACAACGAAATCTCTCGCATTTACAGTTATTGTTAACACTTTGAATAATAAATTAATACTTCGGCGCATAATGGTCGACCAGAGGCTGCATCGGAAGTTGAGCTTCCCGCAGCGCAAATTACTGAAAAAAGCTTATTAAAAATAATTAGCCGCTGCGACCTTTTGAGGTGACAACTATTACAAGGAAATTCATTTCGTGATAACAATAATTACTTTATTTTAGCAGAATACCGAATAACTTAGTTAAGATATGTGTAGCCGCTCAATGGCTGCCTTCCGTATCGCGACACAAAACAGTGTGAGTGCCATAAATTACGTTATAAGTACGTCCTTCCTCCTCGGTCGTATAATCGCGTCTCTTAACGATCCTTTTTTATTTTCATAGACATGTTTTAAATAAAGATGCTACTTTTAAATTATCGCTGCATATCAGTTGTTTCAAGAACATTAACTGTATCTTTGTTACTAATTATGTTCATAAAATATTCACGTGTTTACAAATAATTTTTAGTTCACCCTTATCACTTCACAATATTGTTACAACCGATAAAAATGTCAATATTTATGTGACGTACCGTCACAGTGTGATGTCCTTAGGTTAGTTAGGTTTAAGTAGTTCTAGGGGACTGATGACCTCAAATGTTAAGTCCCATAGTGCTCAGAGCCATTTGAGCCAAAATGAATTATTCTTCACAGACGGAGCAAAAATTGCAGCAGCACGACCCTACAACGATCACAAACGGTATGTATGTATAACCGACAACATAGGAAAATGGGTTCCACCGTCGTCGTTGTGAAACTAAGCAATTGATTTGAGAATACGTGATTAAAGAACACGATCTACTTATGTAAGTAAACATTTAACGTTTGAAACCGCATGAAATATTAAAACAATGAGCTATTTCACGTTGTATACTGTTAAAAAATTCATTTTCTGAGATCGAATAAAACACCCCTACACGCTCAAATTTAACACATTTCTCCATTAAATACACCATCATTTAAAATCTTATATGATATTTTAACCGCAGATGACTGTATGGTAAATAAATAGGTTATAGTTAAGTCAATGGCTCATACGTCTTTCGGGTACGAAGCACCTCCTCTATGAAACTGAGCGTTCGCTTCGCTCAAAGCTTCTAAAGCTCACCAAGGACTTTAAAATGCTTAGTTAGATGTTCTCGAAACGCAAAATCCAACGCTACAACACTTGAATCAAACCTGGAGCTTCTTTTACTCAATAACTTGCACAACGAAGTCGTATTCGCACTTCTAGTACTCTAGAGATTACGGAAGTAATTGTTAGGCCACGGTTCTCACCGGTTTAGGTAGCATAGCATTATTGTTAGCATACCCTGTTATCAATGTTTAACACCAATCACAGAAGCGACTGAGCCCACCATTGTACAGGAACATCGATAGCAGTGGTTAAGCTACCACAGAACTGAAATTGTAAATAAGTTAAACATGGGCTGCAACTTTTCAGATTCTGACATCAAAGCGAAACGACGGCATACGCTCACGTCCTCGATTCCACATTCACGTCATATGTTTACATGCTTTCACAGGCGCAAAAATTAATTCGCTCCAACGCAACTAACTTCCACCTTGGTTCGATATTCGTTCGTGTGACACCACTAATCCATTTTCTGGTGGTTAATTTCCTAATCCTTTCGATGAATGTTTCTGTCTTAAAATTGGAAGATTTGTCAATGCGACGGATGCCATGGCTTCATCCTGATGGAAATAACTGAAACAACCTAGTAGCACCAATATGAGAATGAAAATCATGTTTGCTTTAAATACACACTGTAAAGGTCGTTAGCGTTAGTTACCTTTGAGACTGGGCGTGGTGAATTTATAGATTTTTCTTCAATCGAGAACGTATGGGACACCATCAGATGACAATTCCAGCGTCATCCACAACCAGCAGTAACTGACCCAGTGTTGACGGATCAAGTGCAACAGGGCGTGGAACTCCGTCCCGAAAACTGACACCCGGCACCAGTGTAACGCAATGTATGCAAGTCTGCACGCTTGCATTCAACATTCTGGCGGTTACACCTGTTATTAATGTACCAGCATTCCACAGCTGCATATGCTTTCTCTCGCGCTCTTACATTGTTAATCACTTAAATATGTTACCAAGACAAATGTATTCCCGAAATTTCGTTACTGTACATTAATTATTTTTTGGCGTTGCGATTTTTTTCGTTGGTGTATTTCACTAATTGATTAATAAATTATTTTATGAAATTAAGGTATTATGCCTTTCATATATTTTAATTGGTATTCTTCGGAAAAGAACCATTTTAGAGGGCAAACTTTCACCGTCCAGCTAAGCTAGGGTGGCATAGAGAACATGGCGGTTTGAAAGCGAGTCTTGCATCCTCGAACTTTTTCTTGGTGCCATGAATACCCGTTTCACTTATCTTTGTACCTGTAATTTAAAGTCAACTATGATGGTTTTTAACTGAATAGTGTACTTAGAATGCCAGTTATTGATAGATGTAACAATTATACTTTTAGGGAAGATTAGTCACTTCGTATAAGTGTTATAGTTCTCCGCTCTTTGTAGAATCTCAGTTCACTAACGACAGCGAACAAGGAGACCCAACCGCCAATACGATCTTCCGTCGGCGGCTGGTAAGTGGAGAAGAATATGATGAAAACAGTATCGACACGCAGTTAAGATAATGTTGTATCACCTCCAGCTTCTGTAACAAGGCGACATTGCCATAGGAGTCCTAGACGCTTAACAGGACTACTTAAGCTAGTGATGGCATCACACAAATATCTACGTCAACTGCAGCAGCAAATGATATGCAACTGCTAAATGTAGACAATAGCTGAAAAGACGTATAGAGCTTTCCAGCTGCTAGTAGACGCCTGACAAATACAACGAAATAATCCTGTAAAGCCAGATTAGTAACCTTAAAGTAAATTCAATTCTGTAAGGAAAGTGGGAGTAAGTTAATAAAAGGCGCCTCTCTAGAGAACATGGAAAATGTGAAAAACAGATCACTATCCGCATTCATCATGCGTTAGTAGAATTATTGCTTCATCATGTAACGACGAATTTTGAACCTTCCAAATTAACAAATTACTAAAAACTGAAATTAGCTACACAGCTGAAGCAAATAGTACTGTAGTTGGATAATATTAGAAAAGCCTATGTCCCGACCACAGTGGTATCTAGTAAAACGTTACGGGGTGTTAAGCCCTAATTCTCCTGCTTCCTCTCCATTGCTACCCTACACCTACCATCCTATCACCACTGCCGTGAGGTACTTCACTCTGACCATAAAAACGCCGTCAATATTTCATTTGTAAAAATCCAAAAAGAGTTTTTAACACTATTATTATATTATTATACGTCGGTGTAACTAATAAAAGGGTAAATATTTTCATTTCAAGTTTGCTCCACAGTTGAGTGAGTAAGTGTCAGATTACAAAACGTGAAGTTCCAACATCTAATCCGGGACTGACCCAAAGACCTTTTTACGCTTATCGGTTCTTTCACGTTTGACAGTGATTTGTTTATATGAGGAAAACGGGGTCTAACCATGGCTCGTACTCCCTGTTAAACTGCAGGACCGCATACAACGGACTGGCTAAACGAGTTAATAGGTCAGAGGAAGCAACAGGATCATGAATAGAAAACTACTGTAACCACGTTTCTTGTTGAAGATATATTATCGCTATATGTACGAGGGTTGGAACAAAAATAGTGGCAACTATTTATTCACAACCGATACAAACGAATTACATGTTTGCACCTACTACTATCCTTCAAAGTAATCACCAGCGTTGTGTAGAACCCGTTGCCTGCGATGTTGAAGGCGTAGTATACCGTTAGTTTATGGTGCGAATGGAGCGGTCTACTGCCTGTCGAATCTCTGGAGCAGTTCTGAAGCGAATGCCTCGAAGTGGTTTCTTCATCTTCCGAATCAAATAAGGCATCACGATGGGTTCCGCATGACTTGACGGATATGCAGAAATGGATGCGTTACGACCCTGCTGAGATGCTCTTGGAGCGGTATGAGGGCGAATGAGAGACTTTCTTACGCCTTATCTTAACACTGGATGAGACATGGGCCACATCGTACGAGCCACAACTGAAACGCCAGTCCAACGAATGGCGTTATTATTGGTCGCCGCGAAAGTCGGAAAAGCGTCAGAGCCCCAGTATGATGACAGTTATGGTGATTCACGTGTACGACTGTGATAGTGTTATTCTAACGCATTACGTTCCTCCACGACAGACCGTCAGTGCACAGTATTACTGTTTGCTTTTGGAGCATCACCTTCGACCAGCTTTGTGAAAGAAATGACGACACTTCCTGCGTCACCCATATATCATTTTGGACGACAATGCGCGGGCGCATACAGCGCAAGCTGTGGCTGCTCTGTTCGGTCGATGGGACTGGGAAGTACTGTACCATCCACCATACTCCCAAATGGCTCTGAGTACTATGCGACTTAAATTCTGAGGTCATCAGTCGCCTAGAACGTAGAACTAATTAAACCTAACTAACCTAAGGACATCACACACATCCACGCCCGAGGCAGGATTCGAACCTGCGACCGTAGCGGTCACGCGGTTCCAGACTGATGCGCCTAGAACCGCACGGACACACCGGCCAGCTCCACCAAACTCCCTGGACTTGTGACTTTCATTCGATTCCGAAGATGAAGGAACCATTTCGTGGAATTCGCTTCAGAACTATTCCAGAGATTCGACAGGCATTAAACCCCTCCATTCGCACCATAAATAGAACAGGTTCAGATAACGGTATGCTACGCCTTCCACATCGCTGGCCACGGGTTCTACACAACGCTGGTGACTACTGTTAAGTACAGTAACAGGTGCAAACATGTAACTCTTTCATATCGGTTGTGAATAAATAGTTGCCACTATTTAAGTTCCAACCCTCCTTGGATCCTTGGGTAATATTATTAAATACTTTTGAGTAATAAAATAAATAGGTTCTCCTACCAACAAACCCATGCCCCTCACAACAAAGGAATAAAATTACAGCAAATAATTTTTTACGACAATAAGGGTAAAAGAATAGAACGGGATTGTGCATTATACACTCCTGGAAATTGAAATAAGAACACCGTGAATTCATTGTCCCAGGAAGGGGAAATTTTATTGACACATTCCTGGGGTCAGATACATCACATGATCTCACTGACAGAACCACAGGCACATAGACACAGGCAACAGAGCATGCACAATGTCGGCACTAGTACAGTGTATATCCACCTTTCGCAGCAATGCAGGCTGCTATTCTCCCATGGAGACGATCGTAGAGATGCTGGATGTAGTCCTGTGGAACGGCTTGCCATGCCATTTCCACCTGGCGCCTCAGTTGGACCAACGTTCGTGCTGGACGTGCAGACCGCGTGAGACGACGCTCCATCCAGTCCCAAACATGCTCAGTGGGGGACAGATCCGGAGATCTTGCTGGCCAGGGTAGTTGACTACACCTTCTAGAGCACGTTGGGTGGCACGGGATACATGCGGACGTGCATTGTCATGTTGGAACAGCAAGTTCCCTTGCCGGTCTAGGAATGGTAGAACGATGGGTTCGATGACGGTTTGGATGTACCGTGCACTATTCAGTGTCCCCTCGACGATTACCAGTGGTGTACGGCCAGTGTAGGAGATCGCTCCCCACACCATGATGCCGGGTGTTGGCCCTGTGTGCCTCGGTCGTATGCGGTCCTGATTGTGGCGCTCACCTGCACGGCGCCAAACACGCATACGACCATCATTGGCACCAAGGCAGAAGCGACTCTCATCGCTGAAGACGACACGTCTCCATTCGTCCCTCCATTCACGCCTGTCGCGACACCACTGGAGGCGGGCTGCACGATGTTGGGGCGTGAGCGGAAGACGGCCTAACGGTGTGCGGGACCGTAGCCCAGCTTCATGGAGGTGGTTGCGAATGGTCCTCGCCGATACCCCAGGAGCAACAGTGTCCCTAATTTGCTGGGAAGTGGCGGTGCGGTCCCCTACGGCACTGCGTAGGATCCTACGGTCTTGGCGTGCATCAGTGCGTCGCTGCGGTCCGGTCCCAGGTCGACGGGCACGTGCACCATCCGCCGACCACTGGCGACAACATCGATGTACTGTGGAGACCTCACGCCCCACGTGTTGAGCAATTCGGCGGTACGTCCACCCGGCCTCCCGCATGCCCACTACACGCCCTCGCTCAAAGTCCGTCAACTGCACATACAGTTCACGTCCACGCTGTCGCGGCATGCTACCAGTGTTAAAGACTGCGATGGAGCTCCGTATGCCACGGCAAACTGGCTGACACTGACGGCGGCGGTGCACAAATGCTGCGCAGCTAGCGCCATTCGACGGCCAACACCGCGGTTCCTGGTGTGTCCGCTGTGCCGTGCGTGTGATCATTGCTTGTACAGCCCTCTCGCAGTGTCCGGAGCAAGTATGGTGGGTCTGACACACCGGTGTCAATGTGTTCTTTTTTCCATTTCCAGGAGTGTATAATACCTAGGAAATTTGTATGAAAACTTACTTAACCGCGTATCCTTTTCCTCCCAAATCTAGTAAACCTACCAAATCAACGGCCGTGGAAACACAGGTTCCCGTCAGATTACCGAAGTGGGGTAGCACGTGGATGGGTGACTATCCGGTCTGTCGAACGCTGTTAACAAGCGCTGTGCATTCAGGTTTGAGAGGCAAACTAAGGAGCTACTTGATTGAGAAGTAGCGGCTCAAATCTCGTAAACTGACATACAGCCGGGAGAGCGGTGTGCTGACAGCATGCCCCTCCATATCCGCATGCAGTGACACCTCTTGGCTGAGGATGACTCGATGCCGATAGGTATCTTTGGGAATTCATGGCCTGTTCGGACGGAGTTTAGTTTTGGTAAATCTGCCATAAAAGATGTGTTGTCGTCGTTGCGGTCTTCAGTCTAATCTGACTTGAACGTCGCTGCGTAAGGATTGCAACCTACATTCACAAGACACAGCTCTCTGTAGTCATGCCTTTGCTTTCTTATAGGGTTTTTACCCGCCTCAAAAGCTGTTCCCTTTCAAATCTGACGATTACTTGATGTCTCAGGATAGGTTCCATCAACCAGCACATCATACTATTATATCCCGAAAAAAGATATAATTTTAATGTTTTGCTGACTTATGCAGCGGATTTTAAAGTGAGTTAGCTGAGATTTTTCGAGTAATGGACTTTCTGTGCCAGTAAAGTCATTTGTCAGGCATTATCGTGTTCTCAAGAATGACGATTTTCCCATCAATGAACTTAATTAGGACGGGCAGAACTTACTCTTGAATCAATCACGATCCATTTCATGCATTCTGTTTTTGATTGAGTTTCATTTCGTTTTCCGCTGTGAGGGACAAACCAGTTTTGTCTACTCAACAAATAATAAGACTCGTGAATTTTACCTTGAGTTATTCGTTGAATGTTTCACCCTTTGCATTTGGGTATAAGTACACCCACGTTGCGGTCCTGACCCAACTTGATCCCTGCTGCATAATGATGATCAATATGGTTTGAATATCTTGAACTAAGGTGTTAAGATATAATAGAGGTTACATGTTTGAAGTTCAGGAGTAGGATCGATTTTGTGAAGAAACATTGTTTATCAATTTAGTTAGTTAAAATCGTCTCCAATTTGCATACCAGCACGCCATCCGCACTCCTCTGATCACTAAACTCATGCATCCCATAAGAATGCGATACTGGGAAGCATTTAGTTAAGTTCAGTCCCTGAGTCCCCAATGAAGATTTGTGCAGAGATCTAGAGCTTTTGAACAGTCTCTCAGATCAGAGCTTTTCAACCGTGTTCAGATCCTCTACTACTCTGCAAGATCCATCACAAGTGTTTGCTACCCGGACAATGTGTCTTCCTCAACTCCAGTCTCGTCCTCCACCCAGGTGGGATTCGGTCAATGCAGGCTAGACACTGTGTTCAAAAGCTCCCTTGCTGCAGCGAGCAACTGATTCATCATCGGAGACATCAGTGTTACTACCAGCATCCTAAATGCACCTCTTATGGGAAATGCACACATAGGGCTGAAGTATGCCAAGCAGTGCCAAAAATCAATGTCAAATGTGCATGTATGGAAGCTTGGTTGGAGGTGTGGATGACAAGGCTGACATGTTACCAGGTGTATCCTACATCCAATACGTGCTTCCGCACTCAGAGGAATCTCTATCGTTAATGGTAGGCAGCAACAACAGCTCTATGGAACTGCAGATGTACATAGGATCCTCTTCGATCTTTATCCCGGCAGCTGATGTATCGGTGCTCAGTGGGTTGGGGACGTTTCTTTCACATGTGATTGACGGGGTGGAGTGACCAACTACCACACAGCCTAACTACAGTCAGTAAAAATGAATCCCTAGTAATCATATTTGGCCTAACAAAGTTTCATGACTGTGTCTACGGCCGCCGTCGTTCACGAACTGCAGGACCTTACCCCCCCCCCCCCCCCTTTCAAAGTAAAGACAATGTTCCGACCAAAGCGTCATGCCAGCTTCAGCGGTGCGCTCTGTTTCTTTCAAATTATAACATTCAGTACCATTCAACAACCTGATATGCTAATGCTAATATTCTCTTACTGACCTCCTCTTGCTTCTGCCCCTGGGCCACGACCCTGCCTTGAACATGGATCCTGAAGTCTGTATCCACTTGGACGTTTCTGCTGAACTAGCCACGGCCAACCTTCCATTGCAGGCCAAACTTGTTGCATGCCACACCACCAAGGACCTAGTGCTCTGCAAGGTACTCAGCCTGGCGCAAGCAGTTGCGACACTGGAGGTCCAGGCGTACTGGTATTGATGGAATGAGGTGTTCATCCTGAACGAGTGCTCCTGGTGTGGGGGGACAGTGGCAGTGATGCCATCAGCTCTCCAGTGTCGCGTCTTGTCTCTCTTGTGTGTCAGGCATTGGGGCATTGTGCTCACCAAGCACTCGGCCTGTCAAGATGTCTGCTGATAAACAAGAGCACAGTTGCTGCAATCACCTGCATGGTTACTTTCTCACATTCCCACCAGAGCAAGCATGTCACCAGTCCACGTCGTTTTCTTCCTTGTCCAGACACTTCTGCCTCTAACCAGCTGCAGCTGAATTTACGGATGTCTTCCCTGGCTATTCCTGGTTAATCTCTGTAGATTCCGGCAGTGGCTTCCCCTATGTCTCACACATGTGTACCATCCTCACAGGGCAACCACTCACAAGCTGTCCAAACTATTGCCATGTATATGCCCAACATCCTTTCAACAATCCAGCTGTAACCGTGTCTCTCTCCAGGATTTGCATCTTTATCAAAGCCTGCCTGCAATTATGTCCTGCAGTAGTTCACAACCTCCTGGCTGGCCCATGGCTGAAGTGAAACTTTGGGACTGAAAGTGTGCCATAAGAACTAAACCAGATTTGGCTTTGCTGTGGTTTATTTCCTGGATCTGTTAGATTACCATTATCTATTTTCCAGAGATAGAGTACTTCACAAAGCCCATGCCGGATATCATTCGCCGGTCTCAGCTCCAGCCTGCAGCCACGTCTCTGGAGGGATCGTCAGCTGCTCCACACACCATACCATCAATAACGCCGATGGACTTCAGCCTCATCACCCTAGCTACACTGGTCGCCAGTGGCGATCCAGCCTCTTCCAGGGATGGTGAGATGTGCTACCAATTCTCTTCCCCTTGGGGGAGGAGGAGGAATGCTGTGGCAAGGCCTTGTGCCTACTCAGTCAGTAACCAAAGACACATATGGAGTAAGCAAGGTACAGACTTTACAGTGGAAGCTCTTTAGATGACATGTAAAGGACTGCCACACTCGGTCTGGCTAACAGATGGCAACCCAAACATCACCAGAGGCTACTGGCACAGTGAACCTTCTCTCCCCTGTGGGCCATGTGACTGAAAGAAGTGCCTCCTGTCTCCTGAAGTATGCTCCGAACGACTGTCCTGGGTCAGGCTCCAATTGCGAAAGAAATCCCGCAATCAAAATCTCACTATGGAACCACAACTACGACTACACCACCGTCTACGTCAACCTTCGCTCCAGAAGCTGTCTCTACATAGATACGTTCTGGCCTCTGACGCCATGACCAGCGACTATAGGTGTTTTTGTTTTTCATCTGTAGTATGTGGGCTTATATTTTTCTGCATTCCTTGGGGAATTTAACTTTGTCTGTTCCCCATTAGGACTTTAAATGTTGTATAGCTAGAGAAGGCCGAAATGCACGCTATAAGCTCACGCAGGATACGTAATGAATGCTATAAAGAAAAGTACGTAGCTTCTGGAATACTTAACTTTAATCCATCACTTGTATACATCGTTCTTGATGAGACATGCTTCATACGATAACTATCAATTGCTATGGCGCCTTGCTAGGTCGTAGCCATTGACTTAGCTGAAGGCTATTCTAACTATCTGCTCTGCAAATGAGCGACGCTTCGTCAGTGTGCATCGCTAGCTAAGTCGTCCGTACAACTGGGGCGAGTGCTAGTCCGTCTCTCGAGACCTGCCGTGTGGTGGCGCTCGGTCTGCGATCACTGACAGTGGCGACACGCGGGTCCGACATGTACTAATGGACCGCGGCCGATTTAAAGCTACCACCCAGCAAGTGTGGTGTCTGGCGGTGACACCACATTAAAACTTACATATCCCTTCCAGACGGTGATTCTGGCAGGCACAGTGTATGTTCTTTAATAATTCAAGAAGTGACTTATTTTCAAATATTTTCTATCAGACTATCTCCTGTCAGAGAGGATCGTTTATGTGTGTCCCAATAACGTTCAAATTCAATTTACACAGGGATATTATTCCTGCACCATCTTCGGCGGGTATATCAGGCATCTTCTTTTACCATGATAATGACCGTTAGTTTCCGTTTCTCTGATAATGAAATACTTCTTCGTACATGAGGAATCATATTCTTTTTGCCTGGTGGTTTCGCTGCAGGATTCCGAGACAGCAAAATCGGTCCGATGCGGGGTGGCTAACGTTTCCTGACGACCGTGCGTGGGTGATCACAGTCCAGTTTTGCTTTAGGTAAGGTGAAGTTACCAGAGGGGCAGTACTGACGTTTCACCTGATGACGGAAGTGAGACCTAAGAAAAATTAAGACACCTCTGTCGACCTAGGAGAAGCATTGGACGTTGTAAAATGGTGCAAGAAGTTCGAAATTCTTAACAAAATAGGAGTAATGTACAGGTAAAGACGGGTAATACACAACGTGAACAAAAAAAAAAAAAACAAAAGGGAACAATAAGAGTATCAGACCAAGAACGAAGTGATGCGATTAAGAAGAGTGTAAGGCAGGGTGCAGTACTTCGCCCCTACTGTTTAATCTCTACCTCAAAGAAACAATGTCGAAAATGTAAGAAAGATATACCGTAGGTCTCTAGAAGAGCGTAGCGATCCAAAAGATTGGAAAACAGCACAGGTCATCCCCGTTTTCAAATGGTTCAAATGGCTCTGAGCACTATGGGACTTAACATCTATGGTTATCAGTCCCCTAGAACTTAGAACTACTTAAACCTAACTAACCTAAGGACAGTACACAACACCCAGTCATCACGAGGCAGAGAAATCCCGTTTTCAAGAAGGGACGTCGAACATATGCAGAACTATAGACCTATATCTCTAACGTCGATCAGTTGTAGAATTTTGGAACACGTATTATGTTCGACTATAATGACTTTTCTGGAAACTAGAAATCTACCCTGTAGGAATCGGCATGGGTTTCGTAAAAGAAGTTCGTGTGAAACCCAGCTCTCGCTATTCGTCCACGAGACTCAGAGGGCCATAGACACCAGTTCCGAGGTAGAAGCCGTGTTCCTTGACTTCCACAATGCGTTTGATACAGTTCCCCACAGTCGTTTAATGAACAAAGTAAGAGCATATGGACTATCAGACCAATTGTGTGATTGGATTGAAGAGTTCATATATAACAGAACGCAGCATGTCATTCTCAATGGAGAGAAGTCTTCTCAAGTAAGAGTGATTTCAGGTCCACCGTAGGCGACCGGGACCACCGGGGCGCCTACAAAGGTGAGTGTCATAGGACTGTTGCTATTCACAATATACATAAATGACCTTGTGGATAACATGGAAGTTCACTGAGGCTTTTTGCGGATGATGCTGTAGTATATCGAGAGGTTGTAACAATGGAAAATGGTACTGAAATGCAGGAGGATCTGCAAGGAATTGACTCATGCTGCATCGAATGGCAATTGAATCTCGATGTGGACAAGTGTAATGTGCTGCGAATACATAGAAAGAAAGATTCTTTATTTAGCTACAATGCAGCAGGTCAGCAACTGGAAGCAGTTAATTCCATAAATTATCTGGGAGTAGGCATTTGGAGTGATTTAAAATGGAATGGCCATATAAAATTAATCGTCGGTAAAGCAGATGCCAGACTGAGATTCGTTGGAAGAATCCTAGGGAAATGCAGTCCAAAAACAAAGGAAGCAGGTTACAGTACACTTGTTCGCCCACTGCTTGAATACTGCTCACCTGTGTGGGATCCGTACCAGATAGGGCTGTTAGAAGAGATAGAGAAGATCCAACGGAGAACAGCGCGCTTCGTTATGGGTTCATTTAGTAATCGCGAAAGCGTCACGGAGATGATGTATAAACTCCAGTGGAAGACTCTGCAAGAGAGACGCTCAGTAGCTCGGTACGAGCTTTTCTTGAAGTTTCGAGAACATACCTTCACCGAGGAGTCAAACAGTATACTGCTCCCTCCTACGTATATTTCACGAAGAGACCATGGGTATAAAATCAGAGAGATTAGAGCCCACACAGAAGCATACAGACAATCTTTCTTTCCACGAACAATATGAGACTGGAATAGAAGGGAGAACCGATAGAGGTAGTCAAGGTAACCTCCGCCACACACCGTCAGGTGGCTTGCGGTGTAAGGATGTAGATGTAGATGTAGAAAGATTCAAGTGTGGGATTAAAATTAAGTGTGGAAGGACTTCAGTGGCAAGATTCACTGATATTATTGTTATCCTCTGTGAAAATGAAAAATAATTACATGTTACGTTGAAGGCAATAAATAGATTAGTGAGTACAGTATATTAATACGCGTAAATCTATGACACAAGAAAGTAACGAGGTGTATCAGAAATAAGATTAGGTGGCAACTTAACGTAAAGTGAACGACGTTAATAAATTCTGTTATTTTAGAAGCAAAGTTAGAGATGGAGGTCCAAGCAAGGGGGGCTAACACAAGCCAAAACGACCTTTCTAACAGAGAGATATCTACTAGTATTAAACACTGGCCTTACCTTGAGAAAAAGAATTCTGAGAAAACACGGCTGGAATACAGTGCTCTTTGGTTGTGAATCATGTGCTTTGGAGAAACTAGACTAGGACACAATAGAAACGTTTGAGATGTGGTGCTATCCAACAATGTTGAAAATTGTGTAGACTGATAACATAAGGAATGAGGAAAGTCTCCTAGAACTGACGACTAAAGTAATACATGGAAAACACTGAAGAAAGAAGGGAATGGATAACAGAACATGTGCTACATCAGGTAATAACTTTATGGTATTAGAGAGAGCTGTATGAGATAAAACTTGTAGGAGAAAACAGAGACTTGAATACAGCATACAAATAACTGAATATGTACGCTACAAGCGCTGCGCTGAGATGAAGAGGCAGGCACACGACAGGAATTCGTGGTGGGTCTCATCAAATCGGCCAGTTCACCGATGAAAAAAGTAAATAAACAACAAATAAATATATTTCAAAATGTTACAGTATAAGCTTAAGACGTCACGATTATTTTCAACTCAAGTTAAAACGGATCCACGAATTATTACAGAAAACACGATGATGTACGACGTTTAACACTAAGTGGATATGACATATATATCAGTCCATGACCTTCTCCTTCGACGGATATATCTGTCTCAAGCACTCTGTAGCTTGTGGCTAGTGGGAATGACGAGTTTTAAGCCTTCAGGTGTCAAACTGCTATTAATTAATACTTCATCCAACAGACAGTAACTATCGTCACTCGCGATAAGCTATTCTCGGACAGATTTAACGTTTTACATTGTTTATACTGGTGAGGACACAAATTACGATATTCAGCATCCTGAAGAGGAAAAAACTCAAATTGTTTTGAAGGAAGATTGCTCACGAGCTGTATGAAAAGGATTATTGTATTTACATTGACGTCATGCACCCTAGCACAGATTTGGTTGACAAATAGTAAGGAAGAACACCGGCATTGTCAGTACTCTGAGCAAATAGGTCTCAAGTGTTGTTCTGGTTTCAGCGCTTCATTAATAGATGCAATTTGTGGCCATGTGCATTGGTATCCCCTTTCGCTTTTTGTATTTAAGTCTGGCTTTTAAGTTGTCTTTTTGCGTTTTCAGTGCCAAACATCCCACCGTGTTCTTCTGGTTGTTTTGGTCTGTATGTTTTAGTACTTTACTGATTAAGATGCTTTTATTTGAGAATTTAATTTGTCTCGGCCCAAAAGTCCCATTTTGGAACGGTGTCCCTGTAAGGTTCAACACTTATTATTTTGATTTTGTAATTGTTTTTTATATTTTGGCACCACGAGGATGGGCGTTATGGCGTGCTGATCGCCACTTCATGGGGCTGGGGGTGCCTTGAGATGACGTCTTAAAATTGACGGATGTTCAGAAGCCTCTGGCTTTTGCCTATAATTCATCAGCCACTGTGAGGGACTCACACACCAACTTTGTCACCTCCAAGGCTTTATCCAGTTCACATCACGGTCGGTAACAGCCGTTAATCAGTTTAATGAAGATGTAATGCGCTATTCTGTTGCATTTGGTTAGTTATTTGACAACTAAGGTAAATTTAAATGTTAAAGCCATGTGCTGTGGTGCCGTAATGACCAAGCAGCACGAAGTCTTAGCTACAGACTTAAGCCTCGCTGTTAAATTGTGGCGGCGGAGATCAGTTCGCTACGTTCGAAAGGCTTTGACATTCGAGGGCAAGACATCTAAGGAATGCATTTACTGTGAAGGAAACAGGAATTTTTCCCTTGAAAGAGGTTATTATATAAGATAGTTAACAAATATATCGTAGCCCCCATAACTCTCCCATAAGAGTCTGCTATTACTTTCGGTGAAATCGATCCAGTGTGTGTATGTGTGTGTGTGTGTGTGTGTGTGTGTGTGTGTGTGTGTGTGTGTGTGTGTGCGTGCGTGTTCCACACCTCCCCCGAAACAACTGGACCAATTTTAATCAAACTTGGTACACACATCGCGTACTGTCAGTAATCGCTGTCGGGGTAAGAACCACCTACCTTTCATAGTTTAGGAGATAAGATGTCATAAACAATGAAATGTGTGAAAAATTGCATGACGATCAAATTTATTACTTCTGTGCTACTAATTCTGTTCGCAATAAATTTCGCATGACTGTATCCACACATGCCGCTAAATGCACCAACTAAATTGTACCATTGTGCCACAAATAGTTCAGGAGATATGTCATAAACACTGAAATTCATGAGAAATACTTCATGACGATTTAATGCATGTATTATTTACTGCTAAGGCTCTTCTAAAGTCAGCTCAGCTTGAGAAAATCTCTGACATCTGGCAGTGCTGTTGACAGCTTTCAACTGCGAAACGCAAACGGCTGTAGGCGGGAACAATATTAGTCTGTAGAGCTATGAAGCGGCGTTGCCGTAGAGTCGTCTAAGAAATCACGTGTAGACACGCAAAACAGCTGTACTTATTCATTTGTGCATTTCTTTGTACGACTGTTTCATAATCCAAGAGGTATTTTCGCGAATACATGGAAATAAAATTTTTTGGACATTGCACTACAAACACAGTTCATTTTTTTGCTTCCGTTTCTAACAGAAAATTGGCAACATGAATACCCAAGTAACGCCTGGTTTGCAAGATAGTAGATTAGAAAATAAGGTAAAAATGAATCTCCTATGGCATAATTTTAGTCTCTAACATTACTATAGTGCTCAAAATAAAAGAAAACGTCATTAAAAATCTTAGAGGGAAGGGTACGTCATAAGGACAGACTTCATAAATATATAAGCAGTAGTGGTCATGAAAGTTTTCTGAATTTTGAATAGGTCTTAAGGCTAAGCATACGTTCGTAGCATCTGTTCCTTCAATTATTTGTTTGTGGTTGCATCAATATGCTAATCAGTTGTTATTCGCACAATGGAGTTCAATGAAATGCAGCATCAGTTTGATTTCAGTAAGAGTGTTTTCGTTTATGTTTTCTACTTGCAAGGATACTCTTCACGTTTCTATTATGACCAGTTGATAAGTGTGGAAAGATATCTACTGTTTCATACCCATGTAGTTTCGCAGGTATCTGACTAATGAATATAAACAAACCGAGTGCCTTGAACACTTACACTGCGGGAGATAAATGTCAATTGCGTTTTAGTTTCTGTGTTGTGTAGGATTATATTACACGTGTCTTACAGAGTTAATGAGGAAGTTTCGAGACCACGAGGATTAGTTTGTGTCCTCAGATGCTGAGACTTGCTACCCACTCCACTCATTTAAGCATTGATTATCACTGCTAGCATTCAACCGCGATTCTTATACATATTTTAACAACGCGTTTCAAGAGACAATGCTCTCATCATCAGGTTGTAAAATCTATGTCATGAATTAAACGGACTAAAAAGACCAAATATCATCACCAATAGTGGGGAAGTCCATAGAGTAAAACAGAATTAAAAGTATATTGGACTGTGAGTCCTCGTCTTACATTGAAGTTGTTGACACAAGTCAATGGCCGTCCCATAGCTACCAAATATGCTGTCGACTGCGCCGGCTCGGGAGCTGTTGTGGACTGACGTGCCTAGGTGTTGTGGCGTGGTTACAGCCGTATGCTTGTCGGTAACGCTATGCTATTGGGCGCCTCATTTCCTTATTGCATTGGTCTGCCATCGTTAGCCTATCGCAACTCCGTCATTGACATGCTACAAGTTTAAAGTCGCATGCCTGCCCTAAAATAATTCTAAAAACCCGCTAAAAAATCTCATTTCTTTAAAGTTATCTTGTACATTTAGGATATTGCTTTGTTTCTTTTCATGGATAGCTATCTCGAATTCCTCTAGTAAATCAAGTTTCCTCCCTTTCTTTTCTACATGCAATATTTCTACGTTGTCTTCTATGCTATTAAGGGGATGGCCTGTTTCATATATATGGTTCGCAACAGCTGATTTGTCATAATTCCCTAACCTGAACGCATCTTTATGTTCTTTATACCGGATCGCGAATGATCTTCCTGTCTGCCCTATATATTTTGCATCACAAGTTCTGCACTGAATCTTATAAACTCCCGATCTTTCAAACTTATTTCTCTTCTCGCCAATATCGTGCTTAAGGCTATACCTCACTAGGTTATTAGTCTGAAAAGCTATTTTGACATCGTATGGCTTAAAAATATTTGCTATCTTTTGTGAGACTTTTCCGTAGTATGGCATCGTGATAATTTTCACTTTCTCTCCATCAGGTTTATTCTTTTTGCGCTTATTACTTTTCCGTAACAGTTTTTTAACCATATCTATTCTGTAACCGTTGTTCATCGCTATTCTCTTAACGGTATTAATTTCAGTCTCCCTATCTTTTTCACACATAGGTATATTGACTGCCCTATGCACGAGACTACGGAAAGCAGCTTCTTTATAAGCCTGCGGATGGCATGAATCATTCGGGATCACGGCATCAGTAGTAGTTTGTTTTCTATAAACGGAGAACGCATGTTTGTTGCCCTGCTTTTTTATATTCAGGTCCAGGTTAAGCATTGTCATTAGTGTCGGTGAGTTTGCGTCTAAAATAGCTTGGGAAAGTTTGAAAAGGAGCCCTGTGGCCTCTAAATGCTTATACTCGTGTACCATTAGGACAATAACTTTTTTTTAAATGTCGTTCAATTTAATTTCTTTGGAGACGTTCGGATCTAAAGTCTACCGTCGGGAAGGTGATGACAGACAGAGCGCGTACTGGTGAAGAAAATCGTAAGACTGTTATTCCGAATGACCCATCCAAGCGTTTGCCTTAACCTATTTAGAGGAACCACTGAAAACTTGTTGGTCGAAAGGGGACTCGAACCGTCAACCCAAATGGGAGTCCCGCGTCCCTTGTTCCAAATAAAATTAATAACGAGACCATGTTATCTCACTAATTTGAAGTTTCATTGACTCGCCAACTGTGGTTTTAGTTGGTACTAGCCGCGGTGTCGCGGTCGGCCAGTATAGCACCCAGACCGTCCTCTCTAGACGTCACGTTGAGGTCACCGCCCCCACGTGCGAGGTCTGACGTCGCGGCTCTGAAGACCTACGTAGTATGAAGTACGTCGCCTCCACGGTGGGCAGGGAGGCCACTGGAGTGACCTGAAGACAAATTTAAATTTCGAAATTAAAAACGTCACCACATTGTGGTGGACTGATGTGAGATATCAGAGAAGCTTATAGAAGGACATCAGGCTATTATAGAGACGATTTCTGTATCGATATTCTCCCGACTGTAGAATAGATCCAGAGCACAGTTGTTTGTTTAGAGTTATTGTAAGAAGTATAATACGCTTAGTAATAAAGGTCGAATGAAAGTATGATGCAATGACAATATATTTTACAAATTGGTCTGCGCCTCCGATGCAAGTTAAGCGAAGGAAGGTTCCTGTCGTCCGTACTTTTCAACCCAAGGATTCTAATTATCTTAAATATGAATTTAAACGTGAAAACTACCAGCAGTGACTATTTGCCTCTATCTCACACCCTGAATACTGTTTCTTCTGTTGAAATAGACTATAATTGTATCATGATGGAAGGTAGTTGTAATGTCTCGCTAGGTGGCGCTAAGGCTGTGATTCAAAATGGTTCAAATAGGTTTAAGCTCTAAGGGACTTAACATCTGAGATCATCAGTCCCCTAGACTTAGAACTACTTAAACCTAACTAACCTAAGGACATCACACACATCCATGCCCGAGGCAGGAATCGAAACTGCGACCGTAGCAGAAGCGCGGTTCCGATCTAGAACCGCTCGGTCACAGCGGCCGGCGCTGTGGTGTAATAATTTAATCTATTGTTAACAAGATTAAGTATTTAACCTATTCAGCATATAAATGACTCCATCAGACAAGAATACGTGAAAATTTCAATACAGTTTGCAAAAACCGTTTTTAAAATACCTGTTGTGAAGACAGAATTTTATGAGTAACTGGTGGGGATTAGGTATTACTTCATCTGCTACTAATGGCAAAATTTCATAACAGCGAACTAGTGAATAAGTGTTACACAGTTAAAGGATGACTCAAACCAAAATTGTTCCTCAATAAAGAAATTTTGAATATGGCACACATTAATTAACCAACATTAGTTAACCGATCAGATTACCTATATAAAACTAGTGCGACATTAATAAGCTATAATAATGGCATGAACACATTTGCACACCTAACGTGTTTGGTTTACATTTCCATGTTATTCATTTTCAGAACCATGGAATTCGAACTAATTGTTAGAGATTACAATAAAGATATAATCAACGTATATTACAATTATGCGTGTCATATGGTAAATAAGTAAGTGGAATAATAGAACGAGAGGTGGGAGGTTCGGGGGTGAGTGAGGCAGGATGAAAAGAAGCGTAAGGGAAAACATAGAACCAGTATTACAATTGGCATATATTTAAAATAAAATTTGCTTAATAACTGTCCTTAGTCCTTTAATTACAAACTTGTTTATTTGGATTGTAAAAACAACACCTCTTATCATGACTAATATTTAAAATCTAAAAAGCCGGCTGCGGTGGTCTCGCGGTTCTAGGCGCGCAGTCCGGAACCGTGCGACTGCTACGGTCGCAGGTTCGAATCCTGCCTCGGGCATGGTTGTGTGTGATGTCCTTAGGTTAGTTAGGTTTAAGTAGTTCTAAGTTCTAGGGGACTGATGACCACAGCAGTTGAGTCCCATAGTGCTCAGAGCCATTTGAACCATTTTTTGAAAATCTAGAAAGCGTTTTGAGGTGTTTCAAAAGTTAAGAGGAGCTTTCAGTTTGAGCCTTTTGCGTCAAGCGCTGAATAGTAACTTACAACGATGTTGGGTCGGTGACAAAGGCGAGTCTATGGTGCAGTACATATACGATGCAATTAAACTACACTGGGGATCAGTTTTGGCTTACATCATTTCTTCCCTGTATAACGCTTATTCACTTGTTACCTGCTACGAAATTTTACTCTTAGTAACCAAGATAGCAAAACATCGGCTATAATTACTGTATTCGACAATATGTATTTTAAATATGTAATTGGTACCTATGTTGTAAAATTCATGTATTCTTTCCTAACATGAATACCTGTATGATGAAGTTGATTAAACATACAAACTTCTTAAGAAATAGTTGCTGATTATACTGCGACCTTAGCACTCCTACCGATTTATTCCACTTTGTATCAACCTTGGTCTCTGAAGTCAGTTTGCACTTACTTGATGTAAAGGAGTCTTGATAGGATAGTATGTAATCAATTGGACAAGTTCTGCAGCTCCATAGTAATGACATAAATAATTTGATAAGCATTAAACCACATTTGCGCTTTCTACATTATGACTGCACTTAGTTGGTGTAACATATCTCATATTCCTCCGACACACGTTTTGTCTTTACGTTTCTTACAGGATTTGTCAAGTAATGTGTATAATTTTATAGGACTGACGCTGTACACAAACAGAAAGCATTTAAGTGATATTAAAAACGTTTTTTTTTTTGGTCATCAGTCTACTGACTGGTTTGATGCGGCCCGCCACGAATTCCTTTCCTGTGCCAACCTCTTCATCTCAGAGAAGCACTTGCAACCTACGTCCTCAATTATTTGTTTGACGTATTCCAATCTCTGTCTTCCTCTACAGTTTATGCCCTCTACAGCTTGCTCTAGTACCATGGAAGTCATTCCCTCATGTCTTAGCAGATGTCCTATCATCCTGTCCCTTCTCCTTATCAGTGTTTTCCACATTTTCCTTTCCTCTCCGAGTCTGCGTAGAACCTCCTCATTGCTTACCTTATCAGTCCACCTAATTTTCAACATTCGTTTATAGCACCACATCTCAAATGCTTCGATTCTCTTCTGTTTCGGTTTTCCCACAGTCCATGTTTCACTACCATACAATGCTGTACTCCAGACGTACATCCACAGAAATTTCTTCCTCAAATTAAGGCCGGTATTTGATATTAGTAGACTTCTCTTGGCCAGAAATGCCTTTTTTGCCATAGCGAGTCTGCTTTTGATGTCCTCCTTGCTCCGTCCGTCATTGATTATTTTACTGCCTAGGTAGCAGAATTCCTTAACTTCATTGACTTCGTGATCATCAACCCTGATGTTAAGTTTCTCGCTGTTCTCATTTCTACTACTTCTCATTACCTTCGTCTTTCTCCGATTTACTCTCAAACCATACTGTGTACTCATTAGACTGTTCATTCCGTTCAGCAGATCATTTAATTCTTCTTCACTTTCACTCAGGATAGCAATGTCATCAGTGAATCGTATCATTGATATCCTTTCACCTTGTATTTTAATTCCGCTCCTGAATCTTTCTTTTATTTCCATCATTGCTTCCTCGATGTACAGATTGAAGAGTAGGGGCGAAAGGCTACAGCCTTGTCTTACACCCTTCTTAATACGAGCACTTCGTTCTTGATTCCACTCTTATTATTCCCTCTTGGTTGTTGTACATATTGTATACGATCCGTCTCTCTCTATAGCTTACCCCTACTTTTTTCAGAATCTCGAACAGCTTGCACCATTTTATATTGACGAACGCTTTTTCCAGGTCAACAAATCCTATGAAAGTGTCCTGATTTTTCTTTAGCCGTAACGTCAGAATTTCCTCTCTCGTCCCTTTACTTTTCCTAAAGCCAAACTGATCGTCACCTAGCGCATTCTCCGTTTTCTTTTCCATTCTTCTGTATATTATTCTTGTAAGCAGCTTCGATGCAGTTGTAGAATAGGACAAAAAACTAACATCTCATTGAGGGTGTCACAAACGAGAAACACAATATGAAACCTAAATCTATTGCTCTCGAGCTAGACATCAACATTAACGTATCTAGTGCCAGAGGCACAGATATAATGTGCTGAAAACATGGAGGAGGAGAACTTGGGCCTGTGTGGACTGGGGAGTCTGTCAGTCCTATCATCAGTTTTGGAAATGTTTGTAAATACTATTTTGGTAATTGTTCGAGTGTTTTTTGTGTGTGTGTGTGTGTGTGTGTGTGTGTGTGTGTAGGTAAGGTTTTTAGAGAAAATTGTATATTTTGGTTTTTTGTTGAATTATGACATCAGTAATGCAACATGACATGGGTCACCAGTAAAGTACCTCCATCAGTCCTTCAGTTGCAGATCTTCGTCTTCCTCCCCTTCCACATGCAGGGAGAAAAACTTGTTTATGTGTAGGACTACTGCAGGAATGGTAACGGAGACATGGCCACACGGTCTTTACGAGTAAATCTTATTCCGGTGTACCACAAGTCGATCGCAAGGAAAAACCATGGGCATGTCTGTAAACTTAGCTTTTGTAAGAAAAGAAGCTGTCGGTGTTACGAACGACCTATAGTATCCAGATGAAATATCATTATTTCAATTCAATAAGCTTGTCTATTTATGAGTAGTCAAGAATTCATTATTTTAGCTATTGGATTTAATTCCTAATAGACACATCAAAATAACAGCCCTTCTTCAATGCCAGGCACAGTCGTGTTCATTATGTGGTACATTTATTCTGCGCCGGCCGCTGGTGGCCGAGTGGTTCTGGCGCTACAGTCTGGAACCGCGCGACCGCTACGGTCGCAGGTTCAGATCCTGCCTCGGGCATGGATGTGTGTGTTGTCCTTAGGTTAGTTAGGTTTAAGTAGTTCTAAGTTCTAGGGGACTTATGACCTCAGCAGCTGAGTCCCATAGTGCTCAGAGTCATTTGAACCAGCCATTTATTCTGCAAATAATAATTTTGTTTTGATAGAAATTATTTGAAGCATATAATGTTAGATAGAACATTAATAAGCAAGACAGTACAACACTACACTAGTGTGATATATACAGCAAGTAAAGTTCTTACGACTTCATATTTGACCAGATACTACACCTTGATTTGCTAACTATCTTACGTTCCCTCAATAAGGTGCTGTGACGCAGGAGCGGTAAAGTGATTTGTGCCCAAGTACAACATCATGTTGGTGATGCCATGAAGCTAGTAACTGATAAACAGTGCAACAGTGTGGTGGCTAAAGTCCCAAATCTATCCACGGTGTCTGACGAGCTTACGATTTTTCCTGCTACCCATCTGTCTGAGTCGCCGTACTTTCACTGGGCTGCACTGTACTTTCATTGTGTCAAAGTTATCAACAACGTAATTTCAACACCAAACCTTGAAGCACTCTTCACCGCCAGGTGAGCTAAGCAATTACATGTACTGATCTGAAGGAATTGAATGTTCCTTCACACGTATTAGTCTCAACTTTATCTTCGATAATGATAGAAGCTGAGGAAATGAATTTTTTGCCTCGACCAGGACTAGCACCAACAGCTTCTGGTTACTCGGCAGATGTGTTACGCCACCAGTTTTGTACGTAATGAGCAAATTCTGCCTGTACCTCAGGCGTATGTGAGCTATTGATCTGATGGAATTCAGTTTTCTTCGAGACATGTGAGTCTCAACTTCACCTTTTATGCTGCTACGGTGGTGTAATGGCTGGCACATCAGCCTAGTAGGCAGGAGATCAGGATCCAGACGTGGCTCTGGTACAAATTTTAATTGATTTCTCCATCTTCTATCATTATAGAAGATTTCCAGTACTGGAGAGCCTTGGCAATACTGACCATTTAAGAAAGGAAAAATAGGCTGAAGACATTAATTGAAGTTTTTGTTAGGGAATGCATTGGACTATTGTAATCTGTGCAGCTCCGTTAATTGTAGCGCTGTGGTGGAGTAATGGCTAGCACATGGGTTTAAAAAGAAGGAGACCTGGGTTCCAGTCTCGGCTGGGTGCACAGATTTCAATTCATATCTTCAGTTCCTATCATTATCGAAATAACACGTATGATGTAATAACCAAAACCATTTGAATACACCCAGCGATACCGAAATCAAGAAAATACCCAAACAACTTATAAACAACCAATCGATTTAACACTTAATGATGCTCCAAAATATTAATTTAATTTCCTTAAGCGACAGGAAGAGAAAACTCTTTTGCTCCGGTGACATGTCAGCTCAGTATGACCTTACGCAGCTGGAACTGGATTGCAACGTATCTTCATCTTCACAGACGGCAGACCATTATAGCAGCTCAACCCAACAAATACCCAAATCGTATGTATGTTAATCGAAGTCGATAGAGATGTGTTACTCCGTTGTTCTTGTAAAACCAAGCAATAAATTTAAGAATACACGATTACAGCACACGAACACTGTCAAAACTTCAGTAAAGAGGCATGTCTCTTCAATTCAAGCACTTAATCTTTGAAGCCAGATGACAAACTGAGACAATGCGTTGGAATGTGAATCGAACTCTACATTACCCGTTTCACATTTATTCCTACTACTACTTACACGTTCCGAAATCTCATCACTCTCCAAAGGATGTCCGTTTGCCAGAGCTTTTAAATGGCTATAAAGGCTTATACTATATTCTAACTTGGGATGATTCTGTATGGTAAATAAACAGGTGACAGTTAAGTCAATGGCTCGCACCTATAGCGGGTACAACGCTCTTTGAGTCTGAAGCTGGGCACTCGCTTCGTCCAAAGCTTTGAAAGCTACCGAAGAATTTAAAATGTTTCGTTAGTTCCACTTAGAAACAAATTCCAACACTTGAATGAAAACTGAAACTTCTTTGACTCAAGAACATAAAGGACGTATTCGTATCGGCACTCCGAGAGATACACACATGATTGCTCAGGAATGATACACCACACTTCAGGGGACATAACGTTCTTAAAGTATGCCCTATGATCAACATGTAACACCAAAGTCAGTAATTACACGGTACACCATTCACATAATCGACAGTACTCATTAGACAAGCAATGAAATAAAATTTTAAATATTTGAAATATCTGAAGAATGTAATATCCATACTTTCCCATTGAAAAATATTCAGTTGTATCCATACATATTACGAAAATGTATGTATGCATCTATGTATATATGTATGTATGTTCCACAGCTACTCCTAAACCACTGGACCAATTTCAAACAAACTTGGTGCACCTATCACTTTCTGTCTGAAAAGAATCGCTGTGGGCGTAAGAACCAGCTACCAGTCAAAGGAGTACCCAACGTCCCGCCACTTCCCAATCTTTATTCACTCAGTATTTGAAAATGAGAGCATGTACTGACTTCCTCCAAACCTTACTCATAATTTCAGTCCTTTCGACACTTTTTCTCGCTGAAACCACTACAAAATGATGAAAGGGAAAACACTAATATGTTTTCGCTCTTGATACAGTATGTTGTGTCTGCTTGGTGGCCCCGTGGGAAGGAAAAGATAAAAAAGAAAAAAAAAACGCAGCAGAGGACGCAAAACTGGTGGGAAAAGAACGGACAGTAAGGAAGGAAAAAATGTGGTCAAGTGCCAGGCAACGGATTCAAAGATCCAAGGGTTCGATACCAGGTCGGAGCTACGTTTATTAGTAGTCAATTATTGCTCATTTCACTTCTCCCATTGTTTGATAACGCCTAAAATATCGAGTAGCACGGTGTTCGAAGTGAAACTGCAGTTCACCTTATAACTTGTTGGGTTATGCCCACTTAAAAGTCGAAGGAAGGCAAATGCATATCATCTCCAATTAGACCGTGACTAGTAAACAACTGTGGTATTCAAATCAATTACCGAGTTTATGACAGCTTTATCTTTATTTGCGAAATATGTAAACAGATTAAGCTTGTGTTGAGTGTGGTATTAAATGAACAGCCTTATCATTTCCTTTCACCGGCACTGTCTCTTCGGTGTTTTACGAACATTAGTGAGTAATTTCGGGAATATGTTTTTCGTTATATATTTATTATGTGTTCCCTGTTGTTCTGAGAATTCAACATTGTTTCAGATTTATCACTTGTTCTCATTTTACATAGCATTTCAATCATTCAGTCTCACCTTATGAACTCTACATCGTATAGATTTATCGGAAATCAGATATGGAAGGAAAATATGACAAATCAAGTAGTTAAGACGAAATTTATGGTTAGCAAGTATTTCGTCTATTCGGTAAGATATTAATGCTTCTTTTACATTAAAACATCTCAGTAATTATGAAGCATCTTCAATCACAACTTTTTTTTATTTCAATGAAAAGACAGAATCCATCCGCAATCCGGCACCGAAATAATTCGATAGTGAAAATTTGTGTCGGATACAAATTTTCAATTTTCACCAACGAATTATTTCGACGCCCGACTGCGTTTGGACTGTCTGTCATTTGAAATTTGATATTTACTTGCACTCTGTCAAACAACAGGGTAATGTCTGTCCTGTCGTACATCTGGGACAGAACAGGCTTCACACATACTGCAGCATTTTTTTTATTCTTCGGTGTATGTCCGACAGGAAATAAAGTTCCATATCGAAACAGGAAGAGTGATAATTTTGCACCTTTTCCCCGCCCCGTTGCTCTCCTCCCCTTTCCATCGTTCTTTGTAATCTTAAAATGGTTCTCTCTGACACACACACACACACACACACACACACACACAAACACACACACACGCGCGCGCACACACACAAAAAAAGAAACAAGAGACACACAGGCAGACAGATAGAGAGGATTTCCATGTTCAAACATACATTCACATATATGTACCAGGTTTTCAACTCCCTTTCAATTCTCTCCAGTGCCCTTACAGTCAAATCGGATGTGTCAATAGCCGCTTATCTCTTTACACTACATATTAAAATATTTCGTAGCAGGTGTGTATATAGTAACACAGTGCGAAAATTTTTAACATAATTCATTATGAAAAATACCATTAATGAAGAGAAGATAAAGTGACAAATAAATGTTTATAAACAGCCGACTGTCGTGTGCAGAAAATGTTAGCTGTGTTTGTGTATGTTTTTGAATATTGGACCACTTTCTGCAGTTGGCCATCATAGACAAGGTAGCACCTAGTGAGGAGTAGGAGAGGGCAGCATTCAGTCCTCCACCCTCCCCTCCCCCCTCTTCCCATCCGATCTCCTAGAAATTTTTTTTACCAAATTGAACTTTTGTCCTGCTTCGTCAGTCAAGGTAGTGTATTGGTTTAGTAACATTAATAGAATGTTGGCAAGTAGCGAGGGTATCCAAAACAAGTTGCCGTGAAATCTAAGTACTATTTCGTCATTCACCGTGAAGATAAGCGTGAGTTGGCCCACCTCTAGCAAGCTTATGTCCTGATTCCGCTGATGTCACCATATACTTCAATCACAGGCCTTTCTCTTTTGCAGATAGCAGATTACATTCATTGTACGTCTTTGTACCAGTCATTCAGTTCCTAGGTTAGTAATTAGAAGCTGATCTTGGCAAACGTGTTTTGCTCATACCCTGAACACGGAATCTGCGCTTTTGGTGAAATTTCAACGATTATTATACAGGGTGAAGAGAAATTCGTGCTTTCGTATATCACAGGTCGATCTCTTGCTTACTAGCAATACAGAAATGTCTCCAACAAGGTTTCCTCCCGTGCATATTTTCGCTACAAAATTCACGTCAGCGTATGGCGATTACACTACACAGTACTCACCACTACGATTCCTACACAGTGTAAGAAGTAGTTTGAATGTTTCAGGAGATTAAACAAAGAGCGTCATCAGTCTCCTATTCACCCTTCAAGACGGAAGTGGCGTCCCCTTTTTGTTTGTATGTAGAGTAAATTCCGTGCGCAAGTGTGAGAAAGTGCTTCAGTGGTTTTCGTGACGTGTATCTGAGGCGGAGCATGAGATCCAGTCCGTTACCCATCTAATGGGATCTGGAAAACAACCTAAAAGCCACATCCTGTCTCTCTGGCACACCAACCGTCATCGTTAATTCGCCGAACGGTTTAGATGCGAGACCGGGTACCTCCCTGTCCCGGAAGCGGCAGCATTAACACCGGCGGCTAACTGAACAGGTAGGATAATGGAGCTGCTCAGTTAGTGCAGTAGGTAGAATTTGGGTTGAAGTACTGGTGATGGGGAGTTAAACTGCAGGTCTAACTGCCACTGTAGTAGATACGGTTTCTTATACCATAGGTATCCTGGAAATGCAGTATTTCTTGTCGATGAACATACAAATCATTGGACAGAACAATCCATGAAGAGTAGCAGCCAGTTAAAAATGTTACGTGTTATAGGATTGAAATAAATACGAAAATTATACATATCACAATCAGTACCAAAGGTGACATGTAATTTAGTCAAGTACACTATCAGTGACACAACGATTCTCAAAGTACGTAAGCTGCCTTCAGAGCAGATGCTCAAACCGATCTCACTGCATATCCAGACATTCAGCATCTTGTTGGATCATGGTTCTCTGAACTCTTCGCAACACAGGTGCAGTGACAGTTACAAGGCAGCGACCTGTTCCTGCATTTTAATTGTCGGAGCAGACTAATCGTGTCCTTCAAGCACCCCTGTAGGAAGAAATCCAGGAGACTTACTCGTAGTTTAGACGATCGTGGAAACCGTGAAACTCACCATCTACGACCGATCCAGTTTCCGCACGATACTATGCTGAAAGACCGTCATTCATTTCTTCCATCGGCTGCAGGTGCATTTCATATTGGAACAATGTCCACCGTTGCGGGAGACGTCCACGCTAACTTCACACCACTTATGGGCGTTGTGCATACTGAAGATAGCATCATGTGTGAACGCAGCATCTTCAGTTCTTATTACAATCTTTATGAAGTCTTTGTTGGCTTCCTGTTGTTGGAAGCATTCACATAACTGCATGCGCAAAAGGAGACATCCAGGATGCTGGTGTTGGGTTTACAAATGATGACAGATGTGCAGCTTTCATCGTCAACAACCATCCGGTGATGGGGTTCTCGGTGAATAGCTGCAAAAATAGAATACCTCCCTAGCTGGAGTAGGTCTGGTCTGTGATCGATCCCTTTTCGATTATACTGGAAGGAGAGTAGGTAAATAGGTGAGCAAAGCTCCAGATGACGAAATTCATTTCTGTTCGGATGACGTCGACGATGGTGCGTAACAACATAGTAACCAGCGGCTCTTTTATGGGATACAGCACGGACCAAAAGCATTATGACCTACTTAGCGTTTCTGAATGTGTCTGCGTTGTTTCATGAGGAACACAAGCAGGAATATGCTTTCGATTGTAGAGTACGTCAGCTGTGCTCTGTTTTAGTCCTGACTGCTCCGTCTATGTGGGAAAGCTCATTCAATCATTTCACTCGTCCAACAAAAGGACAGCGCTTTCTCGTTATCAGCGATTTCGTCCAAATTTGTGGTATTGAAGAACTTGGCTCTAAATGAAAATGACAAAAAATGGCTCGGGTCACTATGGGACTTAACGTCTGAGGTCATCAGTCCCCTAGAACTTAGAACCACTTAGACCTACCTAACCTAAGGACATCACACTCATCCAGGCCCGAGGCAGGATTCGAACCTGCGACCGTAGCGGTCGCGATGTTCCAGACTGAAGTGCCTAGAACTTCTCGGCCACTCCGGCCGGCTGAAAATGACGTATGTTGTACCTACAGATTGACAAGTGGTTCTGAAAAACAGCACTTTTGGTACTGGTCGGTCGAGGATTGTGCCATTTGTGTTCGATTAATTTCCAGGTAGCAGTTAGCATAGCGGGGAAAGAACAGAACCGTAGTCCAAGGATCGTAGGTTCCAGTCACTCTGTAGAACTATTTTTATTTTCCATTTTTATGTTACTTACACTGCAAACAAAATTAGATAATATTCAGCATGTAGCTTTTACTTCCATTTTTAGAAAAGGCATAAAACGAAAGACAAAGGAAAATGTGGGATGTAAATAATTTCCCAAGAAAGTACTGTACTTTCCATGAGGGCTCTGCCAGTAACATTCGTAGAAGGGATTGTAATTATTATTATATTCAATTAGTTTAATTTTGACCTTTTACCAACCATTGGCAGCTGCAAGTGAATAGTGGGTTCTCCGTGTGGGTGCCAAGAAAATTACTGCTTCTCCTGTTATAGGGATGATTATCGCTCCAACACGTGTAAATCAGTAACTGTTAAATAATACAAGTAACTACACTCATGTTAAAAATAACTGAACCCTTGAACGACTACAGATGGGACATTCATATTAACAGAACATGTACATTAGTATGTTGTGCAGAACATGTCAGCCCACGGGTTCAAGGTCAACATCGATATCGCGGCAGGAGACCACCTACCTCTAAAATGCTCCTGGGGATCTCGTTGTCACTATAAACCGAAGACAATTGAGCAGACGTGGAGGATGTCTCGCAGACGTATGCGCGAACCGTACCGTGAAAACAATGAGTCAGAAAGAGGGTGCATTCTTGGAATGAGAGAATGTGATGTAGCCATCGGGGAATTGCTGCTAGTACGTGACGCATGTTTTGGCAGTGCAACGGGTGAGAGCAGAATGTTTCACGGAAGGCCGCAGAACAAGACGAGATGGGTCAGGTCGCGCCACCCACACCATCTCTCGGGAAGATCGACGCCTCATCCGAATGTCTTTGCAGGGCGGTTCTGCGTCCTCCTCAGCTCTAGCGCAACAGTGCGGCAGTGTAAAACATCGTACACTGTGATGGATGACGGTCCGTCGTCTTTTATTACGGCACGGGTTACTTGCGCGTCGCCCACCTCTCCGCTTACCATTGATGAATGTGCAGAAAATTGCTAGACGGCAATGGTGAATGGGAGAGGAATATTATCAGATAGTGTTTTCGGACGAATCCAGTATCATAGTGACTGCATTCGCGTAAGACATACAGCGGAAAAAAAAAGCTTAAAATGGCTCTGAGCGTTATGGGACTTAACTTCTGAGGTCATCAGTCCCCTAGAACTTAGAGCTACTTAAACCTAACTAAACTAAGGACATCACACACACCCATGCCCGAGGCAGGATTCGAACCTGCGACCGTAGCGGTCGCTCGGCTCCGGACTGTAGCGCCTAGAATCGCTCGGCCACTCCGTCCGGCCATACAGCGCAGCTCAAGGCCTTATGGAGTGGGGTGCCATTTTGTACAACCATAAATTACAGTTGTTGCGCGTCCGGGGCACTGTGACCAGTGTGATCTACGTAAAAGACATCCTGCGATCCGTTGCCATAATCTTTCTGCACAACGCTTCAGACGCCATTTTCCAACAGTACAATATACGACGACATGTTGCTGCAGGAATACGTGTCTTCTTGCTGTCACACGGCATCAGCCTTTTGCTCTTCCCCGCCTGATCACCAGACTTGTCGCACATCGAAAATGTGTGGGATATCGTGAAACGATGGGTGCAACACTGTGGCCCAGTGCAAACTAACACAGACGAACTTGGGATCCAGGTGAGTGAAGCAAGGATGGCTATACCATATGACGCCATTCGCCCCCTACGCGCATCAATGCCATCACGTATGGCGGACCCTGCGTCTACAAGGCAAGAGGTCATATGCCGAACCGAGGTGACCGAAATGTTAATCATTTCTGCAGAACATACTAATGAACACGTCCTGTGAATATGAGTGTCACATCTCGAGTCGTTCAAGATGTTCTATTTCTTCTGTATGTGAACGTAATTTTGCACGTGAAGTTCTCGTATATGCCTTACGACCCTTTATTTGGAAATTTATTTGCAATCCAAATCTTCAATTGTCCCTCCTTTTCATCGCTTTTACAAAATGTATATAAATACAATATACTGAACATTATTACGGTTTTTTGCGATACAGGGTGTAATGGTTCTTTATTTGCGAAATCATTACCACCCGCCAACCCAATTTTTCGATACCGTGGATTAATGAATATTTTTCTGTGTAATGTCTCATATTCTTCACTCTATTCAAATTTGGTTTCATTTTTATATGTAGGTACGTCGATATTTTGAGATGTTGAAATCGACAGAATATCTAGTGTGAATATCTTTGTACTTATTGTTATCTGTGAGGCTGGCTTGTGACTTTCGGCGCGGAAGCTTACAGAGTAGTCAAGTTTTTGTGTTGAATATGAACAGTCTTGACTTTGTGTTGGAAATGAAAAGATGAGTCTGAGTTGTGGACAAGGAGTTGTGGACAATGTTGTGAGTTTGTTAAGAGCAGTAACGGTTGCGAAATTGTATGATGAAGTGATGTTTTGAACATGCGAAAGTGTAAAAAGTTTAATAAATGTGAATCTCTGTGAAAAGTGAGTGTGAAGAATTATTTTCAAGTGACAATTGTTTTAAAAAGTATGAAGGACATTGCAATGAAAAACATAAATCATCAAATTAATCCTGGAAGATTGTCTTCGTAAGTTCGTCAGGTTGGCGTAATTAACATCCGAGTGACTCTCGCACCAACAGCGACAGTCATGCTACCTAGACAACAATTTTAATTACGAGACAAAGCCAGAGCGAGATCGTCGCTGGATTGTAAATACAAGATAAGTGATATTATTGTTAATTTTCTTCAGTGACTGTAATCAATTGATGTAGCAATACCTGCACATTAAAAACCTTTTAGTTGTTCAATAAAAAGGTAATACTTTGAGTGTGCGACGTGATAATTTTTGAACTAATTAACTGTTTGTGGAGGTATAACTAAAAGGAAACACAAAAACTGAAATAAAAGAAATATTTTATTGCTTAGTGACACAACCCAAAAAAATGGTTCAAATGGCTCTGAGCACTATGCGACAACTTTTGAGGTCATCAGTCCCCTAGAACTTAGAACTACTTAAACCTAACTAACCTAAGGACATCACACACATCCATGCCCGAGGCAGGATTCGAACCTGCGACCGTAGCGGTCGCGCGGTTCCAGACTGAAGCGTCTAGAACCACTCGGCCACTATGCCCGGCACACAACCCAAAGACTTTAGGATTACGATCTGTACTCTTTCACCTACGCCAATCGCTACCTGGACGCAACGTCAACCCAAATGATTCATGTCTCACCTCAACAGCGCAAAATCTCTATTACTTCGAAACGCATGACCATCTGGAGCTCCCATTTCGATCACTTTCTTTTCTGCCTAGGTCCCGCATGTACTATAAATGCATACGAAATTGATGATTACGTGAAGGCGTTATCTCATTGTAAGTAGCCCTTACTAACATCAGTGCTTTTACATATTAATTTTGGTGCCGTTTTTACACATGGCGCTATGGATATCAGTTTAGATTTTTAAAGAGAAATTTAAGAAACAGTTCATTTCATGACAAAGTGACCGATGTAATGTTTCTAAGAACAGTTTCGGATAACCAGATTGGTGAGTATTTAATGGTGGCCAAATGGGTCCCTTAGCTTAAGATGTTCTCAGTCATGGTATAAAGACTCATCGGTTGTGGTATTCACGACTTGCAGAAAAATTACGATGTTTGTGCGCTACTAAACTGCACAATATGCTCGCGGGGGTCTAAAGATTCTAGTTACTTTGTGTTGTTAACGATAATAGACCAGATATTTCAAGGTTTCCATGAATATATATAATACTATTAATGAAAAAAAACTAAACTCCTCCCGAACAGGCCATGAAGGCCCAACGGTACCGACCGACCGCAATGTCATCTTCAGCACACAAGCGTCACTGGATGCGGATGTGGAGGGGCATGTGGTCAGCACACCGCTCTCCCGGCCAGGAGCAGATATGGACTCGATCAAGATCTGGTAGTGGTGAAGAGTAGGCTGAAGTTTAAGACTACTCAGGCAGAGTCAATGGATGAAAAGTGGGATACGGAAGTACTAAGGAATGAAGACATAAGATTCAACTTCTCTGAGGCTATAGATACTATGAAAATGAGTACCTTGTATGCGGATATCTTCAGGAGGAATGGACAGCTCTAAGTAGGATAATCAGCTCAGTCAGTGTCAGTTAGACCGTCAGCGAGAGCGCATCGCTAGCTCCTGCTACTACTAAGGCGAGTACACCGTTTGCTTCTTACATATTTTACAAACAGCAGCGACTTATTTTCAGTTATCTGTGTAATTACTAGTTTATTTTTGTAATTTCTTGCGTGTTCGAGTGCTTACTAGGTAGAACCTTTTATTTCAATAACAGTGTTTTTGTACTTATTTGCTGCGCTTAGCTTTTAAATAGTTTTTCTGGGAAAACCTAGCGTAGTTTTCGCGTCTCGTATTTCAGTGAGTGTTTCTTGATTATCAGAGTAGCTCATCAGAAGATTATCTTGGGAATTTGTCACCGTATAGAGTAGGGTAAACATAGTCATGTGTAGGGACTGTGGTTGTTGTGAGCGGACGCAAGGAGAATTGGCCACTCTTCGGGGACAGGTGGAGGCTTTGTCTGTTAGGCTCATCGAGCTCGAGGCGCAGGCGTCGGCTCGTAGTGGCGTTGGGGCAACTGTGGTGAGACCTATGCCTACTTCGGTGGCCTTGGAATCACATGGAACCCCTGATGTCGCTGCGTCTTCCGGCAGTGAGCATCTTACCGGTCAGCCATCACTCCAGGGTGAATGGCGGACAGTGGTGGGCTCGCGCGTGCCTGGCCGAAAGGCGAAGGTGGGATCTGGCCGCGTGGCGGCTGCCTTACCCCTTTCCAACAGGTACGGGGTGCTTCCTAGTGGCGATGACATCGTTTCCGAGCCACCACAGGATGCCTCGCCTGTTGGGCCAGTGGCCGATTCTCCGGCAAGGTCCCGACAGTCACAGAGGGCGGGCCTATTAGTTATAGGGAGCTCCAACGTTAGGCGGGTTATGGAGCCCCTCAGGAAAATAGCGGGTAGGTCGGGGAAGAATGCCAGTGTGCACTCGGTGTGCTTGCCGGGGGGTCTCGTCCGTAATGTGGAGGAGGCCCTTCCGGCAGCTATTGAACGCACTGGGTGTGACCGGCTGCAGATAGTAGCACATGTCGGAACGAATGACGCCTGCCGCTTGGGTTCTGAGGCCATCCTTGGTTCCTTCCGGCGGCTGGCTGATTTGGTGAAGACAACCAGCATCGCACGCGGAGTGCAAGCTGAGCTTAATATCTGCAGCATAGTGCCCAGAGTCGATCGCGGTCCTCTGGTTTGGAGCCGTGTGGAGGGTCTAAACCAGAGGCTCAGACGACTCTGCGACTATAATGGTTGCAAATTCATCGACCTCCGTTATTGGGTGGAGAACTGTAGGGCCCCCCTAGACAGGTCAGGCGTGCACTACACACCGGAAGCAGCTACTAGGGTAGCAGAGTACGTGTGGCGTGCACACGGGGGTTTTTTAGGTTAGAGAGACCCCCCCTTGGGCGAAACGATAAAATACCTGACGGCTTACCAGAGAGAACATTATCATCGTTGATAAAGAACGTCCGTCCTCAGAGACCAAAAACAGGAAAAGTTAACGTAATATTGGTAAACTGCAGGAGTATCCAGGGCAAGGTTCCTGAATTAGTATCTCTTATTGAAGGAAATAGTGCGCATATAGTATTAGGAACGGAAAGTTGGTTAAAACCGGAAGTGAACAGTAACGAAATCCTAGACACAGAATGGAATATATACCGCAAGGATAGGATAAACGCCAATGGTGGAGGAGTATTTATAGCAGTAAAGAATTCAATAATATCCAGTGAAGTTATTAGCGAATGCGAATGTGAAATAATCTGGGTTAAGTTAAGTATCAAAGGTGGGTCAGATATGATAGTCGGATGCTTCTATAGGCCACCTGCATCAGCAACCGTAGTAGTTGAGCGCCTCAGAGAGAACCTGCAGAACGTCGTGAAGAAGTTTCGTGATCATACTATTGTAATAGGGGGAGACTTCAATCTACCAGGTATAGAATGGGATAGTCACACAATCAGAACTGGAGCCAGGGACAGAGACTCTTGTGACATTATCCTGACTGCCTTGTCCGAGAATTACTTCGAGCAGATAGTTAGAGAACCAACTCGTGAAGCTAACGTTTTAGACCTCATAGCAACAAATAGACCGGAACTTTTCGACTCCGTGAATGTAGAAGAGGGTATCAGTGATCATAAGTCAGTGGTTGCATCAATGACTACAAGTGTAATAAGAAATGCCAAGAAAGGAAGGAAAATCTATTTGCTTAACAAGAGTGATAGGGCACAAATCGCAGAATATCTGAGTGACCACCATCAAACGTTCATTTCTGAGGAAGAGGATGTGGAACAAAAATGGAAAAAATTCAGAAACATCGTCCAGTACGCCTTAGATAAGTTCGTACCGACTAAGGTCCAAAGCGAGGGGAAAGATCCACCGTGGTATAACAATCATGTACGAAAGGTACTACGGAAACAAAGAAAGCTTCACCATAGGTTTAAGAGTAGTCGAATCATAGCTGATAAGGAAAAGCTGAACGAAGCGAAAAAGAGCGTAAAGAGAGCAATGAGAGAAGCATTCAACGAATTCGAACATAAAACATTGGCAAACAATCTAAACAAGAACCCTAAAAAGTTTTGGTCATATGTAAAATCGGTAAGCGGATCTAAATCCCCTATTCAGTCACTCGTTGACCACTATGGCACCGAAACAGAGGACGACCGAAGAAAGGCAGAAATACTGAATTCAGTGTTCCGAAACTGTTTCACTGCGGAAAATCGTAACACGGTCCCTGACTTCAGCCGTCGCACGGACGCCAAAATGGAAAATATTGAAATAAACGATATCGGAATTGAAAAACAACTGCTATCACTTAGTAGCGGAAAAGCATCCGGACCAGACGAGATACCCTTAAGATTCTACAGTGATTATGCTAAAGAACTTGCCCCCTTTCTATCAGCAATTTATCGTAGATCTCTGGAAGAACGTAAAGTACCTAGCGACTGGAAGAAAGCACAGGTCGTTCCCATTTTCAAGAAGGGTCATAAATCAGATGCGAATAATTATAGGCCTATTTCACTTACGTCAATCTGTTGTAGAATAATGGAACATGTTTTGTGTTCTCGTATTATGACGTTCTTAGATAATACAAATCTCCTTCATCATAACCAACATGGATTCCGCAAACAGAGATCATGTGAAACCCAGCTCGCCCTATTTGCCCAAGAAATTCACAGTGCCGTAGACACTGGCGAGCAGATTGATGCCGTATTCCTGGACTTCAGGAAGGCATTTGATACGGTTCCGCACTTACGTTTAGTGAAAAAAATACGTGCTTACGGAATATCGGACCAGGTTTGTGATTGGATTCAGGATTTCCTAGAAGAAAGAACACAACATGTCATTCTTAACGGTTCAAAATCTGCAGATGTAGAGGTAATTTCGGGAGTACCGCAAGGAAGCGTGATAGGACCTTTATTGTTTACAATATACATAAATGACTTAGTTGACAACATCGGTAGCTCCGTGAGGCTATTTGCAGATGACACGGTTGTCTACAAGAAAGTAGCAACATCAGAAGACTCGTACGTACTCCAGGAAGACCTGCAGAGGATTAATGAATGGTGCGACAGCTGGCAGCTTTCCCTAAACGTAGATAAATGTAATATAATGCGCATACATAGGGGCAGAAAGCCATTCCAGTACGATTATGCCATAGGTGGTAAATCATTGGAAGCGGTAACGACCGTAAAATACTTAGGAGTTACTATCCGGAGCGATCTGAAGTGGAATGATCACATAAAACAAATAGTGGGAAAAGCAGGCGCCAGGTTGAGATTCATAGGAAGAATTCTAAGAAAATGTGACTCATCGACGAAAGAAGTAGCTTACAAAACGCTTGTTCGTCCGATTCTTGAGTATTGCTCATCAGTATGGGACCCTTACCAGGTTGGATTAATAGAAGAGATAGACATGATCCAGCGAAAAGCAGCGCGATTCGTCATGGGGACATTTAGTCAGCGCGAGAGCGTTACGGAGATGCTGAACAAGCTCCAGTGGCGGACACTTCAAGAAAGGCGTTACGCAATACGGAGAGGTTTATTATCGAAATTACGAGAGAGCACATTCCGGGAAGAGATGGGCAACATATTACTACCGCCCACATATATCTCGCGTAATGATCACAACGAAAAGATCCGAGAAATTAGAGCAAATACGGAGACTTACAAGCAGTCGTTCTTCCCACGCACAATTCGTGAATGGAACAGGGAAGGGGGGATCAGATAGTGGTACAATAAGTACCCTCCGCCACACACCGTAAGGTGGCTCGCGGAGTATAGATGTAGATGTAGATGTAGATCACAGAAGTAGGAAAGAAAAACGTACATACGAAGAAGGTAGCGGCTGAGAAACAATGGGTGAAAGAAGAGCTTCTTCAGTGGATCGATCAAAGAAGGAAGTACAAAAATGTTGAGAGAAATTTGGGAATACAAAAATTGAAGTCGCTTAGCAATGAAATAAAGAAGAAGTGCAAGTAAGCTAGGGCGAAAAGGTTACCTGAAAAATGTAAAGAAATCGAAAAAGAAATTATTGTCGGCAGAAAAAAAATCCTAACAACCTCTGGTAAAATTCAAAGCAAGGGTGAAAACATTGAGAGTGCAATGCAAATGTAAAAGACAGAACGGATGGGTTGAAAGAGTAAACTGAGGGCCTGTATGAGCAGGAGAAGGTGCAAAATTATCATTCTTCTTCTTTTCAGTTTACACCATCGAATTATTTCAAAGTCGGATTACGACTGGAGTCTCTCTCTTCTTCGAAATAAAAAAATTAGTAATTGAAGATGGTTCATAATTATTGAGATGTTTTAGTGTACATGTCCGCCCCCGGTATCTGAGTGGTCAGTGCGACTGAATATCAATCCTCAGGGTCCGGGTTCCATTCCCAGCTGGGTTGGAGGTTTTCCCCGCTCAGGGACTGGGTGTTGTGTTGTCCTACTCGTCATCATTTCATCCCCATCGACACGCAAGTCGCCGAAGTGGCGTCAACTCGACAGACTTGCACCAGGCGAGCGGTCTACCCGACGATAGGCCCTAGTCACACGACACTTACATTTTCTTTTTCTTTTTTTTAGTGTACAAGCAACAAGCAGCATTAGCATCTTACTGAACAGAAAAAATACTTGTTAACCGCAAATTTCTTCGTAACTATTTGATCTGTCATATTCTTCTTCCATCTCCGATTTCCTATAAATCTGCATAATGTACAGTTCATAAGGTACAAATGAATGCTTGAAATGCTATGTAAAATTAGAATAAGTGAGAAATCTGAAACAATATTCAATTCTCTGGACTACAGGGAATACATAAATACACTGAAGAGCCAAAGAAACTGGTACACCTGCCTAATATCGTGTAGGGCCCTCGCGAGAAGTGCCGCAACGTGATGTGGCATGTACTCGACCAATGTCTGAAGTCCTTCTTGATGCAATAATTTACCAACAGCCGTACGTATTGTAGTGATTTATTTTATGAACTTCATATGTGCTACCAGTTTCGGCATTACATTGATGCCATCTTCAGGCCCCACACGTCATAGTCGTAAAATCGCTATAAACGCAAGAAGCCATGTAACTGGATCCGTGAATCAAATCGTTATGCAACAGCTCTTGGTGGCACTTGATGGCCGAGCATTGAAATCGGCAGCAGTTTGCGATAGGGTTGCACTTCTGTCATGTTGAACGATTCTCTTCAATCGTCGTTGGTCCCGTTCTTCCAGGATTCCTACCGCCCGCACCGAAGTCGTAGATTTAATGTTTTCCGGATTCCTGATATTCGCAGTACACTCGTGAAATGGTTGTATGAGAAACTCTGCACCTCATTTCTACCTCGAAGATGCTGTGTCCCATCGCTAGTGCGCCGACTATAACACCACGTTCAAACTCACTTACATCTTCATTACGTCCCTTTGTAGCAGCACTAACGGATCTAATAACTGCAACAGGCACTTGTTGTCGTATATAGGCGCAGCCGACCGTAGTGCCGTATTCTGCCTGTTTACATGTATTTGAATACGCATGCCTATACCAGTTTCTAAAAATGGTTCAAATGACTCTGAGCACTATGGGACTTAACTTCTGAGGTCATGAGTTCCCTAGAACTTAGAACTACTTAAACCTAACTAACCTAAGGACATCACACACACATCCATTCCCGAGGCAGGATTCGAACCTGCGACCGTGGCGGTCGCACGGTTCCAGAATGTAGCGCCTAGAACCGCTCTGCCACTCCGGCCGGCTATACCAGTTTCTTTGGCGCTCAGTGTATATAACGATGAAAATATTCCCAAAATTATAGACCGGTGTTCGAAGAACACCGAAGAGGCAGTGCTGGAAGAAGGAAACGTTAAGTCTGTCCATTTAATGGGACACTGAACACCAACTTGTTCTGTCTGGACGATTCACTGAAAAAGAAAGAGCTGTCATCAACCCGATTGTTGCTTTAAACTCCACAGTTCTTTATTAGTCACAGCTTTGTTGAAGGTGATATGCATTTTCCTTTCACCGACTTTTCAGTTTACTGAACCCAGCCAGTTGTAAGATGACCTGCAGTTTAACATGCACTCCGAGGATGGTGCAGCTCGGCGTTTTGGACATTATCTGACATTATCAAAAGTGAAATAAGCAATAATTGACCGCTAAGTATCATAGTTCTGACCAGGGATCGAACCCTTGGGTATCTGTCATTAGAAATTGGAGGTAGAATTTTTCTGCCTTGGCATTTTCTCATTTAAATATTACATAGGGCATTCACATGTTAACTACTCTGTTACGAACCTTAAAAATTGTTTCTCTCAGCTGTACCGCAGATTTCAAGTATTAGGAAAATAGAGACTATTCTGCAGCTCTCGCAGCAACACTTATAGTCACTTCTTCATTTTCCTACATTCAGCAGGACTTCTCCACATTCCGAATCGTTATAGCACCTATGTCTTCATGGTGATTGTACTGTGGTACGTGCTTGATGTTTATAACGACTCACTCACCTATCTTTATACACTCCTGGAAATGGAAAAAAGAACACATTGACACCGGTGTGTCAGACCACCATACTTGCTCCGGACACTGCGAGAGGGCTGTACAAGCAATGATCACACGCACGGCACAGCGGACACACCAGGAACCGCGGTGTTGGCCGTCGAATGGCGCTAGCTGCGCAGCATTTGTGCACCGCCGCCGTCAGTGTCAGCCAGTTTGCCGTGGCATACGGAGCTCCATCGCAGTCTTTAACACTGGTAGCATGCCGCGACAGCGTGGACGTGAACCGTATGTGCAGTTGACAGACTTTGAGCGAGGGCGTATAGTGGGCATGCGGGAGGCCGGGTGGACGTACCGCCGAATTGCTCAACACGTGGGGCGTGAGGTCTCCACAGTACATCGATGTTGTCGCCAGTGGTCGGCGGAAGGTGCACGTGCCCGTCGACCTGGGACCGGACCGCAGCGACGCACGGATGCACGCCAAGACCGTAGGATCCTACGCAGTGCCGTAGGGGACCGCACCGCCACTTCCCAGCAAATTAGGGACACTGTTGCTCCTGGGGTATCGGCGAGGACCATTCGCAACCGTCTCCATGAAGCTGGGCTACGGTCCCGCACACCGTTAGGCCGTCTTCCGCTCACGTCCCAACATCGTGCAGCCCGCCTCCAGTGGTGTCGCGACAGGCGTGAATGGAGGGACGAATGGAGACGTGTCGTCTTCAGCGATGAGAGTCGCTTCTGCCTTGGTGCCAATGATGGTCGTATGCGTGTTTGGCGCCGTGCAGGTGAGCGCCACAATCAGGACTGCATACGACCGAGGCACACAGGGCCAACACCCGGCATCATGGTGTGGGGAGCGATCTCCTACACTGGCCGTACACCACTGGTGATCGTCGAGGGGACACTGAATAGTGCACGGTACATCCAAACCGTCATCGAAGCCATCGTTCTACCATTCCTAGACCGGCAAGGGAACTTGCTGTTCCAACAGGACAATGCACGTCCGCATGTATCCCGTGCCACCCAACGTGCTCTAGAAGGTGTAAGTCAACTACCCTGGCCAGCAAGATCTCCGGATCTGTCCCCCATTGAGCATGTTTGGGACTGGATGAAGCGTCGTCTCACGCGGTCTGCACGTCCAGCACGAACGCTGGTCCAACTGAGGCGCCAGGTGGAAATGGCATGGCAAGCCGTTCCACAGGACTACATCCAGCATCTCTACGATCGTCTCCATGGGAGAATAGCAGCCTGCATTGCTGCGAAAGGTGGATATACACTGTACTAGTGCCGACATTGTGCATGCTCTGTTGCCTGTGTCTATGTGCCTGTGGTTCTGTCAGTGTGATCATGTGATGTATCTGACCCCAGGAATGTGTCAATAAAGTTTCCCCGTCCTGGGACAATGAATTCACGGTGTTCTTATTTCAATTTCCAGGAGTGTATGTATGGAGGAACGGAGAGAGGTATTTTCTCAGCCCGTCTGCGAATAAAAGTCTCGCTGCAGCTGGGAAACATTATTAGAAGAGAAAATGAGATATTTAATGAACCTCGCTCATTTCGTATTTTTACACAGAAGATAAAAAGTCGGTGGTAAAGAAAACAAATAGCTGCACTCGTTACACAGTACCGTAACAAGTAAATCTCAATTAATTTAATGAGACAGAACGGGACCTTGCAGATACCGTGGCAGAGGCGGAAAGCGGGAAATTCGGACTTGATTTTATTTACCATTAAAGCAACAGAGGTTCGTCTTGTATCTACAGTTAAGAAGAAAACGCTGTCATCTGTAAAGATGCTTCTTTCTCTGTAAACAAAAGAAAGATGCTCCCCGCTAAACGTAGGAGTGTTAAAGTACAGCTCGAAAACAGGGGGTTCGTACTCGGGATTTATGATTGTTCAGAGACCTAATTAGGATAAATTAAGGATAGGGTGTGAGATTCACTACCACCTTATGCACATTAAAAAATGGTTTTAAAAGAAGGATGAAATCGTTGTTTACTTGTCAGGACACTTATTTCCGAATCATTAGAGAGCTATTAAGGAGAGTTTACTTCGTATGTATCTACTTCTGTGAATTTGAGTTAGCACAATCGTTTAGAGGTTCTATAATGGCAGCAATACAATCATACAAAGCGAAAATCACTCTAAGTGTAAACGTCCTGCTCCATTAACCCTTAAATTATACGATGTTCCCACAAGAAGAATTTGTTTATCATACGTTAGTTAAAACAAGAATTGCAAGACGTCACTGTTAACAGCTGAAACTTCATCAGCACGTAAAGAAAACATTTTTGTGAGATTGAAGAAAAGTCACGACCTATCACCAAAGCTTTCTACGTACTATTGTACCCTAATGAGTACCCATTCTATTAGTAACGTGAAGCTGTATTTGAGAGTGTGAATGTTTCACAATCAGCTGGAGTTTTAACGGTAACTTTACAGAAACAAAGTAGCTGGTTTTGTGTGAATCACGTACCTGCCAACAAAGATAGAGCACTAGTAAATGAAAACAAAAGTTGATGTGGACTGGAATATACGTTGTGTGTTCAAAAGTAGTTGCAATCAGAGTGATACTTATTTGCGAGTCACGTAACTAGTGCTATGCATTAGGAGACAGCCATGTATGCTCCAGATTTAAAGAGACCTGCATCTCAAGATAACGGATTTAAAGGGACACGCATTCCAAGACATTTAAAGAAACGCGACTTAAAGGGACAGTAGGACGGGAGTTGGCATTCAATATAAAGTCGGCACTGCTTATAACATAAGGACATCTGGTGTCAGGTTACACAGTTGGGTGACATATTCAGTCTCACCTCCATCCCTCCCCCTCCCACTACCTGGTGAACCACCGGAAATTGATCAAGGTCACCTGGCGGAATCACTGCAAGCTCAAATGGCTGTGAGCACTATGGGACTTAACATCTATGGTCATCAGTCCCCTAGAACTTAGAAATACTTAAACCTAACTAACCTAAGGACAGCACACAACACCCAGTCATCACGAGGCAGAGAAAATCCCTGACCCCGCCGGGAATCGAACCCGTGAACCCGGGCGCGGGGAGCGAGAACGCTACCGCACGACCACGAGCTGCGGACAATCACTGCAAGCCTTAGGCAGTTGAGGTCGTGAAGTAACTTGACAGTGGTCACGTGGTCCTGTCTACATGTCTTATGTTGGTGGACTCGAAACTGGTCATGTGATATAAAATTGGTTGCAAAACCATCATTCGAGGTCTGAGCTTCGTGGGAGAGAGTTTCAGATTTGTTACAACCTATAGCATACAAGTTAACAACAATAATACTCGCTGTATCTACATAGTTCAGCTGCATGAATCTAGTCAATTGTGCTCTGTATTGAAAAAGTTTGTAATAACAATGATATTAAAATGCTAATGATTTATTGACAATAATAATTTATTATCAATTTTTCTTTCATTTACAAAGCTAATTGTTTCTGATGACATATCTCACAGTAACTTTTTTGGTGCAAAATTATGTTTTTCATGTACACAACTAATCGAAAATCCAATTATTTTACAATTTTTAGTTCTTGTATTTAAGCAGCTACTGTTTTCTTACATACGGTATATATAACAGTTTTATATGAATTTTTTCAACACAACTATCACATAGATTTATACACACTAGAGCTAGCCTGGAGAAGAGTAACTTAAATACTACATTTCGACTCTTCCAGTGTGTGTGTGTGTTTTATCATACTATCACATACATTTATATACACTAGAGCTAGTATAGAGAAGAGTGACTTAAATACTGCGTTTTCCACTATATGTATATATAACCACTTGCTACACTTTTATACAATGTTTTCTGATTGGCTTCATCACTTAATCTATACAGTATTTACATTTCTCCTTTCTAATCATTTTGTGTACAGTGTTCACATTTTCTTCATTTACTTCTGATATTGTTTCCTATATGAATAGGAAATGGGGACTAGCAGCAGGAGGTTACAACAGTTACACCCAAATTTATATACATATATACAATATTTACATGCACATGTAGCATACAGTTGTGTATGCAGTGCACATAATACTCATGTACATACACACACACACACACACACACACACACACACACAATACTATGACGTAGCCCATCACACTATTCTGCACATACTTGCACATACTAACACCAAGTATTTACCAATAGATACACATCCACACGCTCAGTCAATCTAAAGAGTAGTGTGAGTATCTTGTCCCTACAGATGAACCATTTTTCGTCATGACGGGACAGCTCTTCCTTCAGCTGCAGTGCAGTATGCACCTCATGGCCTCTCGAACGATAGATCACCTGGCACACTGTATGATGAGCTGCGCCAACATCCCCGAGGAGTCACCTCTTTTAATCTTCGAACATTAGAGCCCTTGAAGCCGTGCGATGCAAAAACTTAGGCTGCTTCTGGGTGGTACCTGCATCTATAATATATGTGTATGTCTTCGATCTGAGCCCCACAAACTCCACAATCGGCGAATCGTTCGCCTCGGCTTTCATCAGGGCCGTAAAATTTTTGTACTGAGGTGTTATTCCAAGAGTATTATCGGCCGCATATCCAGATACGCGATATGGATCGCAACATGTCACCCAGTAGACGAAACTATCTGTACCCATATAAGATGACTTGGGAAAGGCGAAATTTGGCTTCGCTAAGTCATAGTGAAAGCAGTACATGTGAAATTAGGAGAAACTTGCACCATCTTCACAGCAACTAGTCCTTCATACAAGACGGTGACCAGTTTGAAATTTGTTATGGTGACGTAATCTCTGGCGCTATAACGCCCATCCCACGGGTAAACTACATGAATTTTGCGGTATTCTCCAAGGTTTTTCTGAAGATTTAATTGTTCATTACTCTGTAAAAGGGTGTTTCGAAATCAGATGACGAGAGAGCTTTTTGTTCAGGATTTAAATCAATGGACTCCTCCAGCCAGGGACGCTGATCGAAGGAATTCTATGGTTGATACTAACAAGTTCCATCCATCCCCAACTGCAAACCTTGTGAAAGTTTTTGAGTGGAGAATATGTCGTTGCTTATTCCCCAACGCCATCAACAGCAATGGAATGGAAGCATTTCGTGGAACTAGGGTCTCTGGACACGGCAGCAAGCCCTGTGTTCGTCGTGCAAGTGGATGGGGTATGTCAGTTCTACAAACAGTATATTTTGCTCACCAGCACATGCAGCCACATCGTGGACCTTTCCATTCAGTTATAGATTTCCCTTTGGACATGTACGGGAACGTAGTTTACGCACAGACAGAGGATGTTACTTCAGTTGTGAAATGGCCTGTAGTCCTTCTCACATATTTTCAGGTTATTTGTCTTGGCGTACCTGCGCAAGCACAGGAAAAGTCCCTCACGAATTCAGCATTCGAAGAAGAGCAGTATGTCAACATCGGTCAACTGTTCAATGTTGATGTGTTATTTCTAGTATAGCGTCCCACAAAAGACCTAATCTGGTGAAATAGAATGCAGGATGCAAAGAGTTCGTGTCCTGGCATACAATCTGAAATTTCTCGAAAACGTCAGCGAGCCGGTGTAAATCAGTTGTCATATATTATCTAGCACATTCTCCTGAATTAACGATGCAAAACTACTGCCATACATTCACAGTTCACAGCGTGCTCATACCCCCCTGCAACTGTTATGCCAGTGCCAGTTAGTATACTGGAGAATGTGGTTACATCGGGCTATGTAGTTTCACAGAGTCTTTCCCTTGAAACCAGATCTGAAACAGCACTTCTTCGTCAAAAGCTGAAACTTTCCATCATTAGGGTACGTGACTTTGCAAGTCACCCCGATGCATTCTGCCAGTAAGGTTCTGAAGAGATGTGGCCATGAAGCAAAGCCAATCCAGGAATCGGAGCGATGTTCTTGGTTGGATTCTCTTATAAAATGAAAACATGCTTTTCCACAGAATCAGGAATGATACTGACCTTATCACCTTTCAACCCAAAATCACCCATAGGTTGACGGAGAAAATGGGCATCATACCCGCTCAGTACTTCAATATGCATGGGTTGGTAGCTACGCCATGGAACCTCCTCCTTGGATGATAATGGGTATGCAAAATTCTGCTTCTCTATCCAACAGCTGGTCACAGTTAACTGCCTGTTCTCACAAGGCACCATTCTCCTGTGAATTAGTCATGAGAACATAAACCCAATCAACTTACCACACCAGTTTATCAAGCTCAGTGAGCAACAATCTCGCAGGATTATCTCTGATGTATGATTTTAATTTGTTATGACTGGAGTCATACAAGTTGATACGTTGCCGCGTACAGTACATGTCGTTCTGTGAAGTTTGTCTTAAAACATTGCAATGCCCACGAACATGTGATGTCAGAAGCACTGCATTTCTAGAGCAATATCTATCGATAGGTAGAACTCAGCATTCAAAGCAGTATTCATCCCACACATCTTGATTCTCAACATTAAATCAAGCTTTTCTAGCAACGGGTGTGATTTTTCCGTATTTTTAAGAGTCTCGCTAGTCTCACTATCCCGCCAGTCTCGTTCCGGTACCTTTGAAAATCGGAGAGGAGCCGAGGTGCAGATTTCTTCGTCCATGCTAGGCAGTATTTCTGGAACTATTTTTGTATTCTACTATCTTTTTTGATGCTCGCAGTGCGTGTATACTACAACGTTGTTTCAACTTCAACCTTCTCGCAGAGCTCTGAGCCTGCGGCATTGTTGAGTGTGCGATGATGCTCCGGACTTAGACACGCCTTTATTCTGTCCCGAAAAATATGGTGTGCGCCTTACGGGTCTCTTGGACCGTAGTGCCTTTACAGCTGCGCTTGTACACGTCACGCTGGCCCGCACCATCTTTACCGAGGAAGCCGCCGCTCTCTCTCTCTCTCTCTCTCTCTCTCTCTCTATATATATATATATATATATATATATATATATATATATATATATATATATATATATATATCGCGGGCTGTAACTATACTGGCTTTGGGCACCTCGCCTTAGGTTTGCCTCAGTAGAGTATTTGGTAGGCGCGGAGTCTGGATGAAAAAAGAACCCTTTTGGGTTCTATTTATTGTGTTAACAGTCCACTGATGTAAGAGAAAAAGCATATAATTTGCATTGCGTGGCATAAACCTTGTGGTTAAGAGATTTATCTCTGTCGAACATTCTGGCCACCCACTGTCAACCGTGACTAGTTTTGCGTGGGGTAGAGTTCCTCAATACGAAAGCTTTTTTTTATATATAATATATAAAGGGGGTGGGGGAATGAAAATGCCGCAGGGCCAAATATTAAATTTGTTTTTCCACTCATGAGATTCTAACGTTAGCTAAGCAACCAGAATTTTTTTCTTGCTTGAGATATTGAGGCAGCGCCTAATCCTGACATTTCATATTTGCTATTTTTTTTGCCTTTTTTTATTCTAAAGTTCAAGCCCCACCACGTTGGTTTCATGCTTACTTGAATGTTGAGTCTACCCAGTGGGGGCAAGTTCGTAACACTCTCGTCAAAGGTAATGAAAAATTGAATTTGACATCAATTGGAGTTCACCAATGTCTTCCTCGAGCTACTCCGTCATACTCCGGGCTTTGTTAAATGGCGCATTTTCCTGTTGAAAAATGTCACTGCTGTCAAGAAACATGATGGTCTGCAACCCGTGTACGTTACTCCTTGGCCGCCATGGTGCCTCGCTCGAGCTCCACTGGACCCATGGGCGCCCTCGTGAATGTTCCCCAGAGCATAACTGAGCCGCCGCCAGGTTCTCTCCAACCTGCAGTACTCATGTGAAGGTGCTGTTCCCCTGGAAGACGACGGATTCCTGCTCTCTCAACGGTATAAGAAAGAATGTATCTGAATTCACCAGACCATGCAACACTCTGTCACTACGCCAACGTCCAGTGCAGATGGTCACGTGCCCATTTCAGTCGTAGTTGCTAATGCCGTGGTGTATACATGAGTCGTCAGCCGCAGAGGCCCATCATTCCGAGTATTTGGTGCGCTGTGTGTTCACACACACCCGTACTCTGCTCCTGCCTACTACGTCAGACATCCGTAATGAGGTGTGGCCACCCAACGCCTCGATGAAATGATAATTAAATCAAGACCCTACGCTGCCGACAGGCGTTGATATACATCAATGGAGACAGTTGAAACTGTGTGCCGCGACCGGGACTCGAATCTGGGATCTCCTGCTCGCATGGCAGACACTCTATCCATCTGAGCCACCGAGGGCACAGAGTCCCTTAACAGTTTGGGCAATGCGTGTGCATCCGCACAGAAGAAGGTCAATGGCCGGTTAGCCTGAACTACATATGAAGATGGTATCCGTTCTTTCAGACAAGTCCGAAACAACAGATACCATCTCCATACAGTTAAGGCTAACCGGCCATTAACCTTCTTCTGTGCGGATGCACACGCATTGCCCGAACTCTTACAGGACTCGGTAAGATTGTCTGCCGTGAGTAATGAGTGTAATTGCCAGGGGCACAGCGAATGTAGTGTGTGGACATTAAGCTGCGAATGATGGTCTCACGAGGTGCTTGCAAGGGTAAGTCCGTGCGGTCGCCCTATCCTCTGTTCCCTCGGTGGCTTAGATGGATAGAGCGTCTGCCATGTATGCAGGAGATCCCAGGTTCGAGTCCCGGTCGAGGCACACATTTTCAACTGTCCCCGTTGATGTATATCAATGATGGGAATGATGGTCTCACGAGGTGCTTGCAAGGGTAAGTCCGTGCGGTCGCCCTATCCTCGGTTCCCTCGGTGGCTTAGATGGATAGAGCGTCTGCCATGTAAGCAGGAGATCCCAGGTTCGAGTTCCCGTCGGGGCACATATTTTCAACTGTCCCCGTTGATGTATACCAACGCCTGTCGGCAGTCCCCCCCCCCCACCCAACACCTTTCTTTTAATGTCGGGGTTTGTAACAGCACTGGCTTTCGGCAGCTCGTGCTTATTTTGACCATAGTTGACTGTATTTCAAGGGCGCTGTGCCAAGATGCAACCCAATCATACTGTTTTACTTATTCGTTATTTAGTCAGTTTGTCGATCTACTGGGTTCTCTTTAATTTCTTACCAGTTAAATCTTGTAAGAGCAAAAGCGTATAATTTGAATTGCGTGGCCGAAACCTTGAATTTAACGGATTTATCTCTACCGAGCATTCTGGCCCCGAGTTGTTTAACTTCTGTTCTTTTTTAACGGAAAAATGGGGTGGGCGAAAAAAAGGCCGCAGCGCCAAATATTAAATATGTTTTTCCATTCATGGAGTTCTAAGGTTAGCTGCGGCTGGGAGCGCACAGTCCTGAAATTTACATTTATATTATTTTAAATTCAAAAATTCAGGTCGTTGCGACTTAGTTTCATAGTTGTTTGAATGTTGAGTCAGACCAGTGGGGCAAGTTTGTAACGCTCCTGTCAAAGGTTATGGAAAATTGTATTTTACTTATCTGCGCCTGTTACTGTTCCACCAAACTGCGCCCTTTATTAAAATATACTGAAGCACCAAAGAAACTGGTATATCATGCGTATTCAAATACAAGGATACGTAAACAGGGTAGGCGCTGCGGTCGGCAACGCCTATATAAGCCAAGTGTGTGGCGCAGTTGTTAGATCGGTTACTGCTGCTACAATGGTGGTTTATCAAGATTTATGTAAGTTTGAATGTGGTGTTATAATCGGCGCACGAGCGATGGGACGCAGCATTTCAGAGATAGCATTGCAGTGGGGATTTTTCGTACGACCATTTGACGAGTGTACCGTGAATATTGCGAATCCGTAAAACATCAAATCTCCGCCATCGCTACGGCCGGAAAAAGATTCTGTACGAAGGGACCAACGACGACTGAAGAGAATCGTTCAACGTGACAGACGTGCAACCCTTCCGCAAATTTATATAGATTTTAATGTTGGGCCATGAATAAGTGTGAGCGTGCGATCCATTCTAAGAAACGTTATCGATATGGGCTTTCGGAGCCGAAGGCCTACTCTTATACCCTTGATGACTCCACGTCACAAAGCTTTATGCCTCGCCTGGCCCTTCAACACCGACATTGGACTGTTGATGACTGGAAACATGTTGCCTGGTCGGACGAGTATCGTTTCAAATTGTATCGAGCGGATGGGCGTGTACGGGTATGGAGACAACCTCATGGATCCCTGGACGCTGCATGTCAGCAGGAGACTGTCCAAGATGGTGGAGGCTCTGTAATGGCGTGGGGAGTGTGCAGTTGGAGTGAAATGAGACCCATGATAGTCTAGAGACGACTCAGACAGATGACACGTGCGTAAGCATACTGTGTGATCACCTGCAGCGATTCATGTTCATTGTGCATTCTGAAGGACTTGGGCAATTCCACAGGACATTGCGATACACCACACGTCCGCAATTGCTACAGAGTGGCTTCAGGAACACGTTTCTGAGTTTAAACACTTCCGCTGGTCACCAAACTCCAAAGACATGAAAATTATGAAGCATATCTGTGATGCCTTGCAACGTAAACTGGACGGGAGGACGACGGTTCAATCCCGCGTCCGGCCATCCTGATTTAGGTTTTCCGTGATTTCCCTAAATCGCTCCAGGCAAATGCCGGGATGGTTCCTTTGAAAGGGCACGGCCGGCTTCCTTCCCCGTCCGTCTCTAATCCGATGAGACCGATGTCATCGCTGTCTGGTCTCATCCCCAAAACAATCAAATCCTTGCAACGTGCTGTTCAGAAGAGATCTCCATCCCCTCGTACTCTTACGGACTTGTGGACAGCCCCTCAGCATTCATTTCGTTAATTGCCTCCAGCACTACTTCCGACATTAGTCAAGTCCATGTCACGTCGTGGTGTGGCACTTCTGCATGTTCGCGGGGGCCCTACACGATAATGGGCAGGTGTACCAGTTTCTTTGGCTCTTCAGTGTATATACACTCTGTGGTTTAAATAATAATGACGTTCGGTCGAAATCTGAAAATAGTGGTTTCCAGTTTTGTGAGCTTGTCTATAAAGAGTCAGTGCTAAAAGGCCCTGTTTTATTTTATAACTGTGCTGGTATCCGAATTCTTGATCTCTTTGTTTTTACTTGCTGTTTAATGTATTTGTTGCTGATCTCAGAATTTCTTTGAATGACAGAGAAGATTGTCAAATGGTGATTGATGTGTACTCAAAATTCTGGCCCAATCCTTTCAAGTGTTTGATTTAGGCTAATCCACACACTGGAAGCAGTTACACCCTAACGTGCGATCATCTTGATTGTACAATGCTTTTTGCTCACGTCCCATCCCAATGAAACTGGGGTATCTGTAGTACATAAAATAGTATAGTTTGATTAGAAGTCCATTTAGAAAGTGGACCCGGAAGTGCAATCATCTTGAAAAAAGTTGACATCTATGGTCATCAGTCCCCTAGAACTTAGAACTACTTAAACCTAACTAACCTAAGGACATCACACAACACCCGGTTATCACGAGGCAGAGAAAATCCCTGACCCCGCCGGGAATCGAATCCGGGAACGCGGGCGCGGGAAGCGAGAACGCTACCGCACGACCACGAGCTGCGGACAATCATCTTGAACCTTTATTCGGATGTGTTACATGGATGATCGGCTGAACTGTGTTTCACCCGTAAGAATGCAAAATGTTCTCTACCCGTTTATAATCTACAGTATTTAATGTGGAAATCTATTACACAAACTCATGATCGTGTAAAACACCATAAAAAGACTTATAAACCCTCCACAGGGGGTACTATTGGTAGAAACATTCAGGTTTTTATCGGATTTTTTTTAAAAACACGGGTCGGCGGCTGGTAGCGTCTTGGTACTGTCTCGCTATGTTGTCGTCGGATACTAGCAGCTGCTCCTGGGTGAGCTACGGGTAAGAGTTGCGTATTTCACTCTCAGAGACACATGAGGCTTGCAACTATAGCTTACGCGCTAACAAGCTCTTGCAAAAGTCGTGTCGTATGGTATTCTTTGACAGCGATGTCTTCCTGCTCGCGGTGTCGAGGAAGTCTGAAGGCGTCGGTAAATTCTTCTTCCTCTTCGAACAGCTGAAACAGTGGTGACGTGATAGTTCATTGCACACCTGCTCTTAAATATAATCCAATATTTACAAACACTGGCGGAACTATCTTAATCTTCTTCCCCTTCAGTTACAGATGTGATGGGTGTGGGCGTCCTTGGAGGTGTACCTGCAACTACTCTACGACCTGACAAGATGATGATGCATTCGTCCCTCCAATGCAGTGCGTTTACAATGTATTCACAGCGCCTACAAACACTACAGTGGTATGGACTGGTGACTCCTGTTCATTTTCCATTGCAGTCATGCCCTGCACCTTCATTTCTAGACCGACTCAATGCCAATATTGTGATGGATCGGCAAGATATGATATTACAAGATATCACTGTTAATAACAACGTGACAAGGAGCTCATTGGCTTGTGCAGACGGTGCTAATTTAGGAGATGAGTAAACTACTATGGGCACATGTCACTGTTTTGTAATTATGCATGATACTTAATATTTTTCCTCCTTCGATCTGTGCAGGTGACAACAGCAACTGGACCAACTTTGATGATTTCATCAATACAACCCAGTTAGTCCAAGATCCATTTATCATGTCTGCAAACACAACTTCCGCCATGACCATTTTCATCATCAGTATTGTGATACGGAATGATGACAGGAGCTCGTTTGCCGACCCAGCAGCGTTCTAAATCGTCGCACCATCGTCGTCATAGACCTACACGGCATCTCCTAATTTGGGGTAGAAATGGTGTGATAGCGTGGGGCGATTCAATCACAGAGTGGTTCAGAAATTTTGTCAACGTTTTTATACTCGATCAGCTTTCGGAAATGCAAGAGAGAGGGACAGGTAAGGCTCTCAGCCATGTACTCCACCTCCATATATACACATATGTCTATGATCCACTCAATGGGGGCTCCGTTTTATTCCTCTTCCGATAGATATTGCAGCTAAAGGAGCAAGCCGAATCTATAATCATCATAAGAATAAACCTGATGTAAACTTTGCGCTATGTATTCTTCCGCGTTTTCTGGAACTTCATTGTATTTCCCTTTCACGTGGGACTGCAACCAAGCTTCCTCGAGTACTGTCAAGTACGATAATAAGGGTAGGCTACGTTTTGTGCTGTGTGTTGCGCGCACATCGACTTAGCGATAATGCAGGGCAACAGCTTTACCGGTGCATTTAACTTGGACAGCAGTGGCCGGTCATCTGGTACAGCTAGCCTGCAGTGACGTGGCCAGCTGCAATTCACACGTAAAAAGAGACGGGCAAAGGAGCAATACAGCTTATAATGTCATTTAATTTTTAAGCAGATTGAAATAATACCCTGCAAATCTCCCACAATACGCTCCTTAGACGACTAGACGAGAACAGCAACACGTTATTCTTTTCAGCTAACCTACTATAATAATTAAAAACAAGTGTGATGAAAATTCCTAACTTAACCACAGGGTAATTTTTTGCATAAGCAGTGCGTAACATAAGAGAGTACTGAAGGATTTCACCGTATAGTTAAATATTGAAGCGACTGAAGGTATTACTTAGAGTCAGTCGTCTGGTAATCTCTTAGCTCCTTCTTTATCCGAATCCGAGAAATACATTTCAGTTCTGGAAGTGTCAGCTGCTACGTTGATAACGAGCCTATCACCAACAGAATCCGCGAAGCCAACCAGGCGCAGCATTTTCTCATCTTCTTTTGTGACGAGCCGTTCTATATCCCGCCAGCGTTCGGCAGTGCCGTGTGAAAAAGCTGCGTGCGTTAGTTCCAGTACGTCTGGCAGCTTAACAGTCTTGTTACTTCTCGGGCTAAATCCAGCAGCTTGGCTCCAGATAAATTCTGTAGCAGTAGCAAATGTAAAAATGCAGCATTTGTATGATGTGCTCGATACTGTGAAAATGATTGTTTTTAATGTTTCTGTGGTATAAAACGATTGACATAGTCCAAATAAAAAGGATTTGGTTTCTCACTTTTTCCTTAAAAATTCAATTGTTATCTTTTCTTAGTGTAAACTACTTTTATGAAAAGTCTCTCATAAAACATCGATAATTAAGAATTTGTATTTGAAATGAAAACAGGAATTTCAGGTCCAATATGTAATTAGGAACAAGAAGACGTGCTTTATTCATAAAACTTGATGATGAGTTTTATAATTACGAGATCTAGGTATTTCAAAATGAATGAGAAAAAGAAAACGATAACTGAGCTGATTTGAACCAACACACGAATAATCGTATGTGGTACCCATTCCATTACGCTAGCGACTGCGCTAAATTTTCAGTGTATATTTGAATTTCAACTTCATTGTACACAAACCAGAAAACTTCAAAGATGATTATTTCTGTAAATTTAAGAAAAACATTAAGAACAGCCTATTTCTCGGCACTTTTTAACCGTGTTCCGCGCGCGTGTTTCACTACGGAACAGAAAGCAGTCTCAGCCATTTTCATACTGCGCATTAACAGCGCGACATTCAGAGCACAACGCTGCAGAGGCTGTGACCGTGCATGATTTTTGAATATAAAATCTACGTAGCTAAAGCGTGATTAAGAAAACCGTTGATGGCTGTTAATACATTTGAATATCTTAAATTTTAATTTAACGTAAGTTAGTAATAAGATATCTAATAATTAAGTAGGACCTACTTCCAAGAGCGCAACAACACCGGTGTCCGAGTGCTACGGCTTCTGACCAATCATCGCGTTTGTGTTTGTTTACATCAGGTTTATTCTTATGATGAACGGATTATAGACAATAAGAAAGAATATTTCTTTACTTGATCACTTCTGGTTACTGATAAAAGTTACTCTATAAATGCAGGGCTTCCGACATTTGATGACTGCGGGCATTGCAGTTTCAAATGCATCTCATTCCCTGTAAAACTCATAGACCTACCTAAATTCTAGAGACGGAAACTTGATCATCTGGTTCACATTTACACACTAATTGTTGTTGTTGATGATGTGATTGCAATGCAGAAGAAGATAACCATGAGCATACTGTGCAGAGCAAAGAAGTCAAGTGTAAAGTAGTTGGACCTCAGTACTTTTCAAAATTAGTCGGCCAATGTCCCAGACAAGTAGATTTGTGGCTATTCTACAAATAGATCAAAAGCAGCTGGCATCTACTTTCACCGAAACTGTTAAAACATTTCCGTACACGACATTTTTGTCGCAGATGTCTCAACTCTTTTTACGAGGAGAGAGTACCTAGAAACACACCTGACTGACTAATAGAGTCAGACACCGGTACGTGTGAAAATACGTACATAGGTAAAATGTTCTTAAAGTCAAAGAATGCTCAACACCAGGACTTATGTCCCTTCGTAGTGTATGCAAACTTTGGGCACCTCTTAACTGTTGTGGCGTATTGTGGAGATAAACTCAATGCCTCCCATGCAACTATCACAGAACGACATGTACCGTATGCAGCAGCATATCAATGTAAGCGATCGTATCATTCCAGTACCAAAATTCAAATCATACATTGGAGATCGAGATTGTTGCTCGCTGAACTCAACAAATTTACATGAAAAGTTGATGGAGCTTAGCAGAACAAGGAGGAGAATAATGAATTGTATGAACAGGCAGTAAATTGTCATATCGGTGATCAGACGTTGGATAGAGAAAAGGAAACTGCACTTAGACACTGCACGTAGAGACAGTTCTCATCAAACGGGGGGATTCTGTGGCGTAGCCCACGATGCCTGCAACTTGAAGTACCCACTGCCATGGACATACCTGTCTTCTTTGACAACTTGAGCGGATATGATGCTTATCATTCAACTCTTGGCTGATTTCGGGCTAGAGTGGTAAGGTTCAGTGTCATTCCTGATACCGTTGAAAAGTACATCTAATTTTTCAAGAGAATCATGGCGAGAATATCGCTGCGATTCTTGGATTCGCTTCACTTCACCTATAAGTCTCTTCATAAAAATAGCTGAGACAATGCGTCAGGGTGACATACAGAGCCAAGTTCCAATGAAGCAAATTTTCAGCTTGTGTTAAAGAAATGGATCTTTGCATATGACTGCCTTGATTCTGTGGAGAGACTCCGCAAAAGCAGATTGCGCGACATAACAGCATTCTCCAATAAACTAACTAGGACTGCCATTACGCATGAAGAGTATCTGCGCGCTGCCGATGTTTGGCAGGAGTTTGGCATCCCATATTTAGGAGAATATGCTAGATTATCACCAATGTACACCTTCTATAGGACGTTTCTGATACGCTCCGGATCGTATGCCTTAGATTCTACCTTCTATTTCACGGCACCAGTGCGTACTTGGGTTACAACACTAAGAACAACAAGTTTTAAAGTCGTACTTTTGGCCGACACTAACATGCTGTTCTTCTTCGAACATAGAATTCATGGGAAAGGGAAAGGAGGGGGGTGTCTTTGGGTCTTTGCTATTGCTTCCGCAGGTACGCCAAAGCAAATAACGCACAAATGAGCGAGGAGGAGTACAGACCATCTGATAATTTAAATTACATCTTTTACTGCTTGTAAGGAACATCTGCGAGTGACCCATGTTCAAATGTTCAAATGTGTGTGAAATCTTATGGGACTTAACTGCTAAGGTCATCAGTCCTTAAGCTTACACACTACTTAACCTAAATGATCCTAAGGACAAACACACACACCCATGCCCGAGGGAGGACTCGAACCTCCGCCAGGACCAGCCGCACAGTCCATGACAGCAGCGCCTGAGACCGCTCGGCTAATCCCGCGCGGCGAGTGACCCATGCAACAAAGTCTACTTTGGCGGGCTCCTATGGATGCCCAAAGGGGAAATCGCCAGACTGAATGCGGAATAATTTGATTAACAGTTGTCATAGTTTTGTGTGTGTGAGAGAGTGTGCATTATTCAGTGCACTCTACGTGTGCTTATGTACCTTGTGTACCATGTACATGATTTAGCTGCGGATGCTAGTGAGGGATATGTCCTATTCATAGAAGTTGCATATCCTACATTCTTGCACTTGGAACGCACGTTTTGAATCATTTCCCGAGAGCCTAGTCTCGTGAAATGCTTCCATCCCGTAGCTGTTGACAACGCTGGGAGTAAGTAGCGACATATTCTCGACTACAAAAACTTTCAGTAGTGTCTAAAGTTGGAGTTCAAGCTTTTTAATATCACCTGTGGAACCTCCTTCGACCAGCGTCCCTGGTTGGAGGAGTACGTTGGTTTAAATACCGAACAGAGGGCTTTCGCTACTTGTGATTTCGAAAAAGACTTTTACAAAGTAATGAACAATTCAGTTTTCGAATAAACTATGGAGACTACCGCGAAATTCATTTATTTTCCACGTCATAGTGCAGGAGATTATGTTACCAGACCAAAGACTGCGACGTGGCAAAGCTAAATTTCGCCTCTCCCTAGTTAGTTTATATTGATGCAGATAGTTTCAGTTACTGGATGAAAGGCTGCGATCCATGTGATATAATTAGGTACAACCACGAAGGATTCGACACGTCTGCATATATGTCTGAAAATCCTTTTGGAATAACACCTCAGAAGAAGAAGTTATCATGCTGTTGAAAGGTGAGACCAATGGTTCACATATTGTGAGATAAGACGGTCAGTGCCTCCATGTAAAAGTGTTTGTGATCTCCTTTGGCACCGTGATTACTCTCGGGTGTGCTCCTGTTAGTCCTAAGCAAACTGACTGCCTCGAATGTCTTTCTACAGGTCTCTAAAACTATGGGAATCGCATGGGGAGAAATCGAGACTGTATGGAGAATGCGTGAGGGCTTCCCACCGAAAATTATTTATATTCAGTACGAAATCATCTGAATTTCAGACATTCACAGTCTCCGTCTCAGTATGCTTAATTGATGTATAAGCTAGGGACAGCAGCGATTCCAGGTGGTAAATTTACTTTGCTGTAGAATGTCCGTTCATTTGAACTGTGGATAAATGCTAAATAATGCACTTATAACAATCAAATAAATATACCACATAGCTGTACACTATGAGTGGTCGATTTACGGAGCTAGTATGTTCATTCAAGTTCTTAGAAGTTTTGCATTAGACTGGCGTGATGTGGGACGAACACTTGAAATAAGTTATAGGGAAGTTGACAGTAATGCCTATTTGTTGATTCAACTCTGCTAAAGATCACTGTGTCTCCTTACGAAACTGTACATAAGATTGTAATAGCACATTCTAGAGCGTTGCTCCATATAAGGCATCCTGACGGATAACACTGAAGAAAAGCTGTGGTCCACCACGCACGTATAAATGACCAGATCGACGAAGTCCATGCGAAGATGTAAGAGATGCTTTTTTGTTACGGATTTTACCCACTGCAGCTCCCTTTAGTAACACGGATGTTTTTCTCTGATGCCTTAACATTTGTACTATCATCCTGTTCCTTCTTATAGTCAGTGTTTTGTTCGCTGAGTCTGCAAAGAACATCCTCATTCCCTGTTTAATCAGTCTAAGGTATTCACTGCCAAACAATGCTGTAGTCCTCCGATGTTTCTTCCTCGAATTAAGGCCGATGTTTGGCATTATCCGACTTCTTTTGACCAGGAATACCCTCTTTTCATGTCTTAGTCGGCTTTTTATGTCCTCCTTGCTTCGTCCGGAATTTTATTTTGCTGCCAATTTAGTAGAAATGTTTCACCTCCTTTACTTCGTCGTCATGAATTTTAATGTTAAGTTTCTCACTGTTCTCATTTCAACTAATCCTCGTTACTTCCATCTTTCTTCGGTTTGCTATCAAGCCATATTATGCACTCATTAGACTATTCACTCCTGTCAATAAATCCTGTAATTCCTCTTCAAATTCACTCAAGACAGCAATGTCATAAGCAGATAATTCCCTAGATATCCTTTCACCTCGAATTTTAATTCCAGTCTTGAAAGTATCCTTTTGTTTCTGAACTGGTTCCTCGATATGTCGCTAGACTAAACATTATAGGGGAGAGATTGCATTCCTGACTTGCACCGCACTTAATCCCAGCACTTTGTTTTGGTTCTCTCTTGCATCTTGTACAGACTGTATGGTACTGGTCTTTCCCTACAGCGTATTCCTATTATACCAGCAATTTTGAACATTGTAGACCACTGCACATTGTCTAATTATTTTTTTAAGTTGACAAATCTTATGAACGTGCAAGATTTCTGTTGTGTTGGAGACACTGTAGCTACATAAATACACACATCAAAAAAAGTTTACATCAGCCCAGTTCCCAGAACTCCTGAAGATAGACGGTGACTGTGGATATTGTATCACAGACACAGTGCCTGGGACTGTTCAGAGATGTCACTAAACCCACTCAAAGATGTCAATAACCATGCATGAGCAGCGCCTATTAGACGGAGGGGGTCCGACAGCCGATCAGTTCCAGTCATTCCACCAGGAAGGAGGTACACGGCTCGTGTTGTCTGTAGTTCAACCATGCCTAGACGGTCAATGCCGCTGTTCAATCGCATCCGCATTGTTACTTTGTGCCAGGAAGGGCTCTCAACAAGGGAAGTATCTAGGCGTCTCGGAGTGAACCAAATCGATGTTGTTCGGACATAGAGGAGATACATACAGAGAGACAGGAGCTGTCGATGATATGCCTCGCTCAGGCCGCCCAAGGGCTACTACTGCAGTGACGACCGCTACATACGGATTATGGCTCGGAGGAACCCTGACAGCAACGCCACCATGTTGAATAATGCTTTTCGTGCAACCACAGGACGTTGTGTTATGACTCAAACTGATGCGCAATTTCACTCCCGACGTCCATCTTGAGGTCCATCTTTGCAACCACGACACCACACAGTGCGGTACAGACGGGCCCAACAACATGCCGAAAGGATCGCTCAGGATTGCCATCACGTTCTCTTCACCAATGAGTGTTGCATATGCCTTCAACCAGACAGTCGTTGGGGACGTGTTTGGAGGCAGCCTGGGCACAATGAACGCCTTAGACACACTGTCCAGCGAGTGTAGAAAGGTGGAGGTTCCCTGTTGTTTTGGGGTGGCATTATGTGGGGCCGACGTACGCCGCTGGTGGTCATGGAAGGCACCGTAACAGCTGTACGAATCGTGAATGCCATCCTCCGAACGATGGTGCAACTATATTGGCAGCATATTGGCGGGGCATTCGTCTTCATGGACGATAATTTGCGCCCCCATCGTGCACATCTTGTTAACTTCCTTCAGCTGGCCGGCGTGGCCGAGCGGTTCTAGGGGCTACAGTCTGGAACCGCGCGACCGCTACGGAGCAGATTCCAATCCTGCCTCGGGCATGGATGTGTGTGATGTCCTTAGGTTAGTTAGGTTTAAGTAGTTCTAAGTTCTATGGGACTGATGACCTTAGAAGTTAAGTCCCATAGTGCTCAGAGCCATTTGAACCATTTTGACTTCCTTCAGAATTTCGACATCGCTCGACTAGAGTGGCCAGCATGTTCTCCAGACATGAACCCCATCGAATATGCGTGGGATAGATTGAAAAGAGCTGTTTGTGGACGACATGACCAACCAACCACTCTGAGGGATCCACGCCGAATCGCGGTTGAGGAGTGGGACAATCTTGACCAACAGTGCCTTGATGAACTAGTGGATGGTATGCCACAACTAATACAGGCATGCATCAGTGCAAGAGGACGTGCGACTGGGTATTAGAGGTACCGGTATGTACAGCAATCTGGACCACCCCCTATGAAGGTCTCGCTGTATGGTGGCATAACATGCAATATGTGATTTTCATGGACAATAAAAAATTTTCATGGACAATAAAAAATTTTGTGTATAGGTCCCGGAACTCTCGGAACCACGGTAATGCAAAATATTTTTTTTATGTGTGTATATTACCTATCTACCATTTAGATCCTACTTTTCTGTCTGGGAATTTCAAAGCTCTTGCAATACTGTTGAAAACTTTTTCTGAGTCTATTAATCCGTATGAATTGTTAATTTTCCTTAGATGTTGCTTCCATGTTAAACGCAGCCTCAAAATTGTCTCCTCATGCCTCTACCTTTACTAAAGCCAAATTCATCATCATTTAACAAATCCTCAATTTTCTTTTCCATTCTTCTGTATACTGTATTAATCTTATTAGTATCTGTATTTTTATTAGCATTTAGGGTGCATGACCCTTTAAGCTGATTGTGTAATACTCCTCTCATTTATCTCCCTTTGCTAGGTTGGAAACTGCGAGGCTGATATTCTTCCGAAAGTCGGATAATATAACTACTGTCTCAAAGATTCCACACAACATCCTGACCAGTTGTTTCGGTGCCACTTCCCCCATGATTCTAGAAATTGCAAAGAAAGTTTATCTAGCGCTTCAGCCACGACTATGTGAGCAGATTTTATGTGCTGCAGCAATATGCACTACTGAGGCAAAGAAGTTTTGTGAACAACGATGGCTTCTGGACCTGCTTCTAAAAGTTAGGTGATGTTTCCCATTGTAAACGTATTCACCAACAATCGTAGAGGACCAGAAGATGGTGTGCTACAATACTGAAACCGTCTTCTTCTTCTCTACGGGTATTAGGTCAAATTGCCTGTTACGGTACCCATCATTGACAGGATCCTCTTCTATCTCTTCTTCTTTGGCACTTATATTTTCTAGCCTTTAAAGGGAGTCTGTCATTCTCTAGCCTTTCTAGGTTTTCGTTCAATTTTCTCCTACATTCTAGAATGTTGTCAGTGAGACTAAAAATTTTAGTTGTCCTCTAATATAGTGATTCATTAGTCTGTCTTCTATTGTGTAAAGTTTCACTCATCTCAAGAATGGTATTTCTTGTGCCTGAATGCGGCTTTCGGGTTATCACCCAGGTCTTGCTTCAATAGGGCAGTAGGAGACTGCAACTGTGTGAATTTAGCTTGAGTATCTTTCCTAGTTTTGTTTTCATTGTGCCTGTTAATTGTTCCACGTACCCATCTGAATATACTAAGCTTAACTTCTGTATCCTTGTTGTAGCCATATGTCACCTCACGTCCTAGGTAACTGAAAAGGTTAACTTACTTTTTTATTTTTTTAATATGCCAATATTTTCGTTCAAATGTGTTCTTTTCCCATGAAGGCCGTGGTCTTACTTTTTTCTGTTGAGATCTCCGTCTCAGATTTCGCACTTCTTTGTTTCAGTAAGTAAATTAGTTTCTGAATTTCTCGTCTGTATCTGCTGCGATCACTGCATCGACAACACCTTTTTGAAATTCTGCTTTACAGCTACATCGACACTCTGTGAATGACACTTAAGTGCCTGGTAGAGGGTTCATCGAACCACCTTCACAATACTTCTCTATTATTCCAACCTCGAACAACGCGGAAAAAATGAATATACTGTATATATCTTTCCGTGTGATCTCTCATTTCGGTTATTTCATTATGATAATCGCCTCTCCCTATTTCGCATTCGGGGAAGAAAGTTAGAGACTGAAATGCCGTGAGAAGATCCCGTCGCAACGAGAAACTCCTTTGTTTGAGTGATGTTCACCCCAAATCCTGTATCATGTCAGTGACATTCTCTCCCCTATTTCTCGATAGCGCTTTTCAGTGTTGCAAATGTATAATATTCCTTATTAAATAAAATACAAGAATTTGTACAATGTATAATTTTTATTGTCAATTATTACAACAAATAAAAATAAATTACAATTATCCTTTGTTCTGTACACGTTCAACTTTTTTTTTAACGCCGTAAGCAGCACCTGCGGCAGCAGCAGTTGTCGCCGCGCCAGCCGCTATCGCTACCTGCCTTGAACTTGTAACTCCAGCTGTGCTAATTGCGGCCCCGTCCGTGACACTCTCTGGCCTTGTTTCTGGCACCCGTTCAAATTCAACTGTTTCGCCACTCGTATCCAAATCGTCGTATGCTGGATTACCTCCATATCGTATACGAGCAGCAGCATCCTCTCTTTGCACTGTCCGAATATCATTAGTACTACGAGAACGATTAACATTTGTTAATGGAATTCTTTCGCCCATTTCAATGTCTTCCTCAGGTCCCGGATATAAAACACCTCCGTCGTATTGTATAGAGCCATGATTGCTCGTGCTTAAATACTGATTTACCCAAGACATTTTGCTGACTAAAGTAAATAAATCATTACCACCTTTTATATACATTACATTATCGAACAGCACGTGTCGGGCAACCTTTTGCTGGCGTGGGTGCTTGCTCAGATAATTGTCCTAAAAGGACAAATTATCTCGGCGGGACAGTGACGCCGCCATCGCGACCTTGGGACCCGGGGGGCCCCTTTTTTTTTATCAGTTGCTGACCCTCGAATCATGAAACGACGCGACGCAGTCATGTTTCGATTCTGATATTCTTTGAACTTTCCCGATGCACTCCGCTAATTCCATCTGTTACGGAACCCACACCGTGCAGCAGTACTCCAAAAGAGAACGGAAAAGCCTAACGTAGGCAGTCTCGTTAGCAGATCTGTTGCATGTTCTAAGTGTTCTGCCAATAAAACGCAATCTTTGGTTCGCCTTCCCCACAACATTTTCTATGTGTTTTTTTCCAATATAAGTTGTTCCTAATTGCAATCCATAGGGATTTAGTAGAATTTACGGCTTTTATATTTGACTTTTTATTGTGTGACCGAGGTTTAACGGATTCTTTTAGCACTGTGTGGATGACCTCACACTTTTCGTTATTTATGGTCAACTGTAAATTTTTGTAACATACAGATATCTTTTCTAGAAAGTTTTTTAATTTATTTTGATCTTCTGATGAATTTGTTACTCGATGAAGAGCAGCGTCATCTGCAAACAACCCAAGATGGCTGCTCAGATTGTCTTCCAAATAGCTTATATAGGTAAGGAACAGCAGAGGGCCTATAAAACTACCATGGGGAACGCCAAAAATCACTTCGGTTTTACTCGATGATTTTCCGTCAATTACTACGAACTGTGACCCCTCTGACAGGAAATCACGAATCCAGTCACAAACTGAGAAGATGTTCGCAAGCACGCAATTTCACTACGAGCCGCTTGTGTGTTACAGTGTCAAAAGCCTACCGGAAATCCAGAAATACGGAATCAACCTGAAATTCCTTGTCAGCAGCATTCAACACTTCACGCAAATAAAGAGCTAGTTGTGTTTTACAAGAACGTTGTTTTCTAAATCCATGCTGACTACGTGTCAATAGACCGTTTCATTCGAGGTAATTCATAAAAATCAAACGCAATATATGTTCCAAAATCCTGCTGTATATCGACGTTAATGATATGGGCCTGGAACTTAGTGGATTACTCTCATTGCCCTTCTTGAATATTGGTATGACCTGTTTAATATTCCAGTCTTTGGGTACGGATCATTCGTCGAACGAGCGGTTGTATATGGAGATATTGCATCAGCATACTCTGAAAGGAACCTAAATGGTATATAGTCTGCACCAGGAGACTTGCTGTTACTCATGATTTGAATTTCTTCACTCCTCTGAGGACATCTACTTCTAAGTTACTCATGGTGGCAGGTGTTCTTGATGGGAATTCTGGAATATTTACTTCTTCTTGTTTGGTGAAGGAGTTTCGGAAGGCTGTGTTTAGTAACTCTGCCTTAGCAGCATTGTCATCGACAGCATTTCCATTGCTATCGCATAGAGAAGGCACTGATTGTGTCTTGCCGCTAGCATAAGTTACATACGACCAGAATCTCTTTCGATGATCTGCCAGGTTTAGAGACAAAGTTTCGCTGTGGAAACTATTATAAGGATCTCGCCTTGACGTCGGCGCTATGTTTGGAGCTACTGTAAAAGACCGCCAATTTTGTATATTTTGCGTTAGTTTATAATTGGCATGCATGTTTCGTTGTTTCTGCAACAGTGTTCTGACCCGTTTTGTGTAGCAATGGGGATAAGCTCCTTCGGTTGTTAATTTATGTCGTATAAACCTCTCAACTACTGTCATTACTATTTCTTTGAATTCAAGCCACTTCTCGTCTACACTTTCCGGTACGTTGTTAATTTGGAATGAGTGGAGATTGTCTCTCAGGTAGGCGTGAAGTGGATTTTTATCTGATTTTTTGAATAAGTATATTTTTCGTTTATTGTTAGAAAATTTGGGAGTTATAATATTCAGTCTCGCCACGACAACCCTTTGTTCACTAATCCCTGCATCCGTTTTGTTGCTAAGACGTCATGTGTGTTTCCTCAACCGTTTACTATTCTCATGGGTTCTTGAACTAGTTTCTCTCAATAATTTTCAGAGAAGGCGTGTAACACAATTTCAGGCGACGTTTTATGCGTACCACCGGATTTAAAGATGAACTGTCGCCAACTTATCGATGGTAAATTGAAGTCACCACCAACTGTAATTGTATGAGTCGGGTACGTGTTTCAAATTAGACTCAAGTTTTCTTGGAATTAGACTCAAGTTTTCTTGGAACCTTTCAGCAATTTTATCATCTGAGTTGGGAGGTCGGTAAAAGGATCGAATTACTATTTTATTCCGGTTGCTACGAACGACCTCTACCCATACTAACTCACAGGAACTATCTACTTCAATTTCGCTACAAGATAAACTATTTCTAACAGCAACAAACAAGTCACCGTCAACTCTGTTTAGCTCACCCTTTCTGAACACCGTTAGGTCCTTCGCAAAAATCTCGGCTGAAGTTATCTCCGGATTTAACCAGCTTTCAATGCCTATAGCAATTTGAGCATCAGCACCTTCTATTAACGCTTGGAGCTCTGGTACCTTCCCAACAGAGCTACGGCAAATTACAACTGTTATGCTGATAACTCCTGGAACTACATTCTTCCTGTGTTCGACCTGAGGGTGATCCCCTTTTTGTGTATCCACGACACCCTCTAACATAAAAAGACCGGCCAGTGCGCGCCACACAGCCCGTGGTACAAGTGTAGCCGCCTCCTGCACGTAGTGGTCTCCTGACCTACTTAGCGGAATCCAAAACTCAACCACCCTATGGCGCAAGTCGAAAAATCTGAAGCCTACTAGGACACAGAACGGCTCGGCTCTGTACCAGAGGTCTGCAATCGGTCTCGTCGATTATGTTGCAAATGGTGACCTCTACTTTCATCTCGCAAGGGAGACCGGCAGCCTTTGCCGTTTCTGACAGCCGCTCGAATCCAGACAGAACCACTTCCAATCGAAAGCGACACATATCATTGGTACCGATGTGATTCACCAACTGCAGATGGCTACACTCTGCGCTCTTCATGGCATCCGGAAGGACCAGTTACACGTATGGAGTGACTCTACCCAGAATTCACAAGGAGTGCACATTGGCTTTCCTCCCCTCCTTGGCAGCAGTGTCTCATACCTCACCTAGCATTGGAGCTCCCAACTGCCAACAATCCCACCCTATTGCCCAGATCTTGCAGGCTGAGAGGTTTCCTCAGAAAGCACCCCATGGCGAAAGTGACTCCATCTGGCTGCGGGACAGCGTCAACTACAGACAGCACCTGGAACCTGTTTGTCAGACTAACCAGGGAGGCCCTACGTTCGGGGCCCGGGAAGTCTTTCGCTACGTGCCACGCACCGAGGCGACTCCCACTCGACCACAGGTGAGGGGTCAACCTCAGTGCGAACAGTAACTGGACTGGCCACCAGTGGGGACCGATCGGCGGACGCGTGGGTCGTGCTGGACGCCGGTTGGAACCATACGGCTGGCCACCAGCAGTGATGCCAACCACATTATCTTCAAGCTGTGTAACCGTTTGCCTGGAGCTGAGAGCAAAGTGTCACCGACTCGGCTCGCATCTGCACCGCAATATACACATTATTTCCTGTACTTAAATGTTAAATAAAGTTGGGTAGTTGCAGCAGCCTTTTTGTACTCCTTTTGTTAGTTGGTATCAGATTAGACATTTTACCTTTTAGATCTAGAGTGATAGTCATGTTCTTTTAAAATTTTGTCGCATTTGTTAGATGTTTCGGATATCAGAGATTCGTCATTACCTTTCCAAATTTTTGTCTAGTGACGTCAAAAGCCATTTATTTTTAATCGATGAAAGCAAATTGTGTTTCTTTATTATATTCTCTGTTTCTGTATTAGCTGTTGGAAAATAAAACCTGCATCTATCTAGAGATCTATTCCTGAAACCCATTTGTTCCTCATGCAGCAATAGTTCTCTTGCGTTTTTAAGGTTTGTTTGTAAAACTGAACGTATATCTTTTACGCTGGGTCAAGTAAAACTCATTCCTCTGTAGTTACTGCATAGGCTTTTCTCTCTTTCTCTTCCTCTCTGCTTTTTTTTTTCATTTTTTAAACTGAGTTCACTCTAGCAATCTCTTGTGAACATCATTCTCGATGTTAGAAACAAATCTTGGAGTGCCTTACTTACTTTGCATTTAGCGATATTTCTTCTATCTTTATAGGACTGCATCTTCTTGGCTGTAGGATTGCTCAAGCATTTTTTATATGTATCCTGCTTTTTCTTATATCTTCATTCTACACTTTTAGGCCCTTCCTTTTTCTCACCTTCTTTTTAACGTGAGCTTCTTCTGTTACTCTATGCGACACTTTCTCTAGATTGTGCCTTTCTTCTTCTGCACTATATTTCGTTTGCAAGGTTATTTAATCTGATTTGGTAAAGATGCTTGATGCTGCCCTCTTCAAGCAACTATACTTTATAAACGCTTTGATCCTTATGGTTATTTATTTGTTTTGTCATTTTCTTCCATTCCGCAAAAAGTTCTATCCTGGAGATGGTAAAAAGGGATCTGATCCTACACCTTGTCCTCTATAAACTCTTGTATCCCTTACTTGACTCCCTATATTATCATATACTATAATGTAGTCAAATATTGATCTAAGACCTATACTGGCCCAAGTGTACCCATGTATTGATAATAAATTCAGTTGGGAGAAGCACACCACAGAACTGCAGAAACGCCTTAACAAATCTGCATTTGCAATTCGAGTGTTAGCAGACACAGGCGACATAAAAATGAAAAAGCTTGCATAATTTGCCTACTTTCATTCCATAATGTCCTATGGTATAATATTTTTGGGTAACTCTTCAAGTCAAACAAAAGTTTTCAGAGTCCAAAAGCGTGTAATACGTGTTATTTGTGGAGTAAATTCACGGACGTCCTGTAGAAACCTCTTCAAAGAACTGGGTATACTAACTACTGCCTCTCGGTATATTTACTCCTTAATGAAATTTGTCCTAAATAATATATCTCTTTTTCCAACAAACAGCTCAGTTCATACATAAAATACCAGAAACAAAAATGATCTGCACAAGGACTTAAAGGCACTTACTTTAGTTCAAAAAGGGGTCCACTACTCAGGAACACTCATCTTCAATAATTTGCCAGCAAACATAAAAAATTTAGCTACAAATAAAGATCAGTGTAAAAGGAGCTTGAAAGACTTACTAGTGGCCAACTCCTTATACTCCATTGACGAATTTTTTAATAGAAATAAATGATGTATTGTATATATTCATACTATTAGTATTGCTATTTCAGCTTAAAAAAAAATTGACATGTTCCACATCCACGAGGATCTCCTCAGTACGAATCTATGGAACGAAAAAATATTCTAATCTAATCTAATCTAATATCTCTTTTCTTAAAATAAGTTTGTTAATTTTAGATTATTGTAAGTGGCACTATCTCTTATTATTTTCCCATTTCCATTTCATACCGCTTATCCTAAAGGCCCTATAATATTAGGTACTGAAATTCAAAAATGGTTCAAATGGCTCTGAGCACTATGGGACTTAACATCTATGGTCATCAGTCCCCTAGAACTTAAAACTACTTAAACCTAACTAACCTAAGGACATCACACAACACCCAGCCATCACGAGGCAGAGAAAACCCCTGACCCCACCGGGAATCGAACCCGGGAACCCGGGCGCGGGAAGCGAGAACGCTACCGCACGACCACGAGCTGCGGACAGGTACTGAAATGTCTCCTATCGTTGCACTAAAATCACCCATAGCAACAACCTGATCAGTAGCACTGTATTTATTAAGAGTCATCTGTAGTCTTTCATAGAAGATTCTAGACTCCTCCTTTTTTCCTCCTTCACCTGCATATACCTGTATGATGGTGGTGTTACCTACTCTCAATCTTTGACTAACTGTCAGTATTCTTTCGCTTGCGTATGAGCAATCTTTGATCTCTTTCTCCCATCTCTTACACAGTAATAATGTTATACCTCTGCATGTTCATTCTTTTTTCGCTTTTGTGATTTCTACAGCATCGATATTCACGTATTTTAGCATATTAGTTAGTTCTATCTCTTTGAGGGTCCCCTGACATTCCAAGCCGCTACATCGATATATCCGTTGACCCATTTTAGTTTGCCTTTTTTATAGCTTTGTCATTTAACTTTGAGACTATCCTATTTCCGAGGCTCCTTGGGGTATAGGAGTAGTGTTTTTTCCGATAATTGGTTAGCAGCCATCTGCTCAACCTCCTCTCTAGCAGGTCCAGGTTATTTAAAGTTGTCTTTCACCCTCACCCCACTACACACCGAACAGTCACTGTATGCCATGCGTTGAGCAGGGCTCATAGGACTCGCATCTTCTTGGACTGGGGAGTAGCTGTCTTGAATTCTTCAAGGTCTGATTCATTCATGAAATTTCAGTGGACGTTTCTGAGTTTTGATTCGGAACAGGTATTGGCAGCCCGAAGAGACCCTTGAAATCCTTTGCCAATCTTTGACCATTATAAATAGAAAAGGAAAATAAAAGACACCCTCAGGCCATGAAATCTAATAGCGTTGGGGTCAAATAAATCAAGAATGGGCCAAGGGAGACCGATGGAAAATAATATAAAAAAAAAACAGAGGAAGCCTGATGAGTAAGAGGAAGTAGCAATCTTAGCTAAAGGCCCATATGGTCATCCCCCACACACGCCCAAGAAGGGACCCTCCCAGCCCCATAGAGGGACTATATTTCGTCTGGAATCTTACCAATTAACCTGTCTGGTTTAATGAAATAAAAAATTAAAAAATAATCAGTTACCTTTTTTAGATTTGTTTTTAGTTAATTTGCTCTTTCTTCCTTTTTCCTTTTTTCTTTCAGTACGTACGAACATTGTTGTAGAACCTCTTATTTACGTGTGGTAATAAAAATTCATTTGGACAGAATTAAGTACATTTAAAATTACGTGAACTTAGTCAACCCTCTCATGCTGAATTCATATTAACTGATTAAGAATATTTTTGAGAATTAAATCCTTTACATAATTCGGCCTTGGCATACATTTTCTAAATGCAGTGGTTTTTTTTTAAATATTTACTGAATTCTTTCCCGGCGTTAGCTCTGGAACACAAGACTGTCTCTATTAGCAGAAAATGGTTAAATATTGCCAAGCCGACGTTTAATTATCATTGATAAAACACACTTCACTATACATTTAAGTTATTTGAAAGAACCAAAATTGTTAAATTTCAACGTTAACTATCCGCCTATGAATGCACAAATGTGAAACTAGTAAATAATTCCGTCAGTCTCAGGATCGCTGTAAAAGAAAAACATTTTCTTAATTCACTGCTAATTTTTATCTGCTCCCGATTTACGGGTTTGGTTAATTTTTCTTAGAGGAACAATTTTTTAAATGTGCCGCCGCTGCAAATCGTTCGGTCGCGGCACAGCCCAGCAACACCGCTAAAAATGCTGAAAAATTCTTTAAAGAAATATTATAGATGACATGGGCAAGCTAATTTACATTAATAATACAAACGTTTGATAAATTATAATGTATTTAGACCATAACAATAATTCAACTTACATTAGTTTGTAATTTCTCCTCTAATGGCGGCTAACTCTAGATACAGACAAAAGAAGTCTACCCATTCATAAAATGCTACGTCACAGGTTCCTCTCACTTTCAGCTCTCTAGGAAGACGACAAAGAATACACACTACCTGGTGCTTTTGATACTGCTGCTGACCATTAACATCTCTTTGTAATCTTACAACATTATTTTCCTCTGTGGCTGAATTTTACATTTTTGTTATCGCAGATATTGACACATTTCGCAATTACATTGTGAGTATAGAAATATTACAATCATAAATACATCGAGAATATTACTACAGAAAATATTACAATAATAACGAATGTCGTTTACACAAAATTAAATAACATTTTTTGTTAAATAATTACAGTATATAGTACAATCAAATTTTAGTTTATTAATAGTGTGAGTGTTGCCAGGGAACGTTACATTGCCCCCTGGCAGCATTTGGCAAAGAGTTTCTACACTTTGACACAATGGTGCCAGTAACGTTCTTTACAATTCTGTATTTTTTTATGGAATGGCTCTTTTAATTAGTCCCAGGGTTATATATGTTCATGGCTCCCCCATTTGGGCGAAGGCAGCAGGAAACCTGGGCAAAACTGTGCCGGAGCCCAGCCATCCCAGTTGGTTCATGATTAATCTTGTCTCTTTAACAGTCATTCTTTTGAATTGATTTAGCAGTTTGTCATCAACGGTTGCATAATATCACAGTCACATACAGTTCAACGAAAGTTTTTGTATGTGATTAACAACTCGTTATTATTAATTTTGCGATATACTGCAAGGTCACTTGTCCTAGGATATATCACTTAGTTTTTTGAAATCATTTAGCACAACGTCACTTTTCATAATGTTCTCACTACCTACGTGTTACAAATCTATCTCCTACACTTGTTAGTGTTCATTTTTTCTTGTCAATTTACGGGTATACATAATAAATGTTCAATGTTTATCAAAAATCGAGTTCATTGACATGTTATGCAGTTTGTGTAAATATTTTGGAATATGACAATAATGCTGTAGTTGGTGAGCGGTGCGGAGAGATTGTTGAGCGGCGCTCGGCGCGGCGCGTCGGCTGCGTGTAGGTCACCGCCCCCGGTGTTGACAGCTGCCGCATGCGCGTTGTATATCAGCTCGCCCGTGTGACATCTTCTTGCAGTGCTCCAGCAAACATGCAACAAGTTCACATACAGTGTACTATACTTATGGGCATTTTTCCTGCTGTGGGAAAAAAACGCACACTGTTATGGGCAGTTATTATTCAGTAGGCCTTCACTAGACTGGTTTGCACAATGTTTCGTTGTCACAGTAACACGTTTTATGGGCACACAATATTTTTTCACCATGTCATGACTTGTCATTAGTCACACCCAAGTTTTCACCTTAGGACAAATTGTATCTCTGTAGTCAATGCGCTTTCCTAGCGTCCCTTGACACACAAAGAGTTATAGTTTACACTAACTTGGTCCACCGTCTGTTATCGGCTCACTGTTCGTGTCGTGCTAGTTCCTTGTCCACTTGCACACACGGCGATGATACAGTTTCTTATTGCTTGTTCAAAACAACCTCGTGACCTATTGCTGCAGGTTTAACAGTCACTGTCTGTCTCTGCCACACAATACTGCACTTTTGTTTAAGTTTTTTCATTTACAATGTTCGTTGTGCAATTTTTGTAACAGCACATTCGTAACTTCTTTGTTCGCTCTATACCAAGGTGTGTGCTATTTGCGTACATGGTAACAAATATTAAAATTTCGTATTAGTTTGCCCAAAAATCATCTATATTTATGTTCGAGTAGATTTTATTTGTGCATTCCAGCCGGATTCAGGCATATTGTTCAATAACTCCTTTGAAATTATGTCTCACTTTACTTGCAAGGTCCTACGTAACTACAGTGTAGACTCTGTAGGCTAAAATTGACTTGGACTGTATCAGGCTAGCTCTTTTTTACTGATTGGATCTGCACATGCTTCAATTGAAACTTCTTTGTGCATAACTTTGCGCTACTTAAATTTGCAATAAGTTTGCCTCCCATGGTGCCCTCGGGTCACTACTGGGTGCATTATTCTCTTTGATAACACTGGTTTGAAAATAAAGTTCTCAGGGTCTCATATTATTATTATTATTATTCTGGATTCGAACCTGTCAATCTGACAGCTACACATATATACACACACACACGCACACACACACACACACACACACACACACACACACATATATATATATATATATATATATATATATATATATATATATATATATATATATATATATATATAGAAAAGACTGTACCAAGAAATATTTCGACACACATATAGAATGTTATGCAGTACACAAACTAATCACTACTAAAATGTTCCTCCTGAATGATCTCTGTCACAATTTCACACTATAAATAATTGCACTAATCAGGTTATCTGTGCAGACATTTAGAGCATGTTTAAGCTAACACTAATTAAAAGAAGACATAACACAAATATTCATAAACAAAAGAGAAAGTCAATCATATTTTTATAACTAAATACTTCAACACTAGTACATTATCTCTACAGATCACACATCATTAATGTTCATTCATTTTCAAAAGAATGGTGTCCCTTTTTTTACACATAACACATAGGACTATTAGTCATTTACTGTAGGAATATTTTCACATCCTTACGCGGATACAGTCCCCGTACTCTCGGTGATTGGGGATCTGCTAAGAGATAGTTACTATTTCCTTCTTGGACTAAGGAATGGAGTATGAGGCTCGACAGTAGGTTTTGCGAGGCTTCGCCTCGATATTGTATTGATATCCCTTAACAATTCCTGGTCGTTCTGAAAATACATTTGCATAGTTAGATAATAACTGTACCAAATCCTGCTGTTGCATTGAGTTCAAATTTTCGGACTGTGATACTTTGTTCACAAGTGTGTCCACATTTGCTTTTAATTGATCACTTTGTACGTCTGGATAATAGAGATTTTGTCCTAGAGAATGATTGTCTAAATGTAGTATCCACTGATTCCTACATTTTATGTTATATAGCATTACAATTAGGCACAGGTACCTCTTCAGATCTGAGCATGGACAATTCTCTCCTCCTACCCGCGTTCATCAAACTTAATTTTCCCCGAGAAAGGTCGATTACTGCGTCCCTTTCTTTCAAAAAAATCTACCCCAAAAATGCAGGCTACCTTAAAGCCCTTTACTATCAGGAATGAGCACGCTATGGCTTCTCCCCCTATATACATCTCTACCCGCACTTGGAGTTTAATTATTTGTCGCTGTGCACTGATGGCTCCAGTGACTTTGCAATTGTTCACAGCAAAAGTCAGCATACGCTTTTCTTTCCCCAGTACTCTGAATAAGTCCATACTCATGACACTGACAGTAGCACCTGTATCTACGATTGCTTGCACATCAATATTGTTAATTTTGATCTCTATTATCGCTTGTACTTTGTCTTTGTGCTCCTTTATGCACGTGGGTGGTTCATTTATTAATTCATGTCCCATCTGTACCCCGTCATTATACCTGAGGATACAGATTCCCGATGTTTTGTTCTGTGTCGGGCTGCTCTCACTCCAAACCTCAGCCGACGATGGAGAGCGTATCTCGGCTGAATCTAGTTTGTTGGATTATTACAGGTGGATGGGTGCGGCTGCTCTGTGTCGCTGACCTCCACTATGTGTTAGTTGTATTGCGTCGGCCGCCACGGTTGCGCAATTGGCGCATTTTGTGTTGGCGGTCAGTTATTGTCATATCTTTCACTGTGCCTCTGGTTCTGTGGCCAAGTTCGGTTTGCATCGTTACAGGTATTAGTGTTCCACAGTCCCCTGGCATTTTTCCATCTACTATTGCTTGGTGGGCCTGTTTCATATCCGTTATCGAACCTCCTTTTCCGGTCATTATTCACCGGTGGACTATTGCCGTTCCGGTCTCTACCTCTATTCCAGTTTTGTACATAATCTTGTCTCCTATTGTTACCTCCGCCGTTTCCATTATTTGGTGGAGGCGTGTTATTTCGACCATTGCTGTAACCGTTTCCGTTACTTCTAGCCTGTTCAGAGGCTGCCTTAACATCCTCCTGAATCAGGTCAATTGAGTCCAGAACAGACAAGAAATGTTCCATGTCGTTCTCCGGTACGTGTATAAGTTTTTCCTTTACGTGTATCGGCAAGTGTGATTTCAAAAGTCTGATCAAATCCCGGGATGAAATCTGCTCGTCCCAGTAACGGGTCTTATTAATGTATTTCTCAAAATATTTTCGCAAATTGCCTAATCGTGGAGAATACGGCTCTGGATTATATACCTCTTTCCGTAATCTCTCCTGAATACATGTTGACCAATATTTGGCCAAGACTGCCTTTTCAAATTGCTCATATGTGTCGCAACTGTCAGCTGCTTCGGTTGCCCATAATGCAGCATCTCCTTGTATGTAAGACATAACGAACTGTATTTTCTGTGTATGACTCCTAACGCTAGGCAAAATGTTTCTAAATCCCTTGATAAACACTACAGGGTGAACAGATTTCTTCTCCGTTATAAAGATCTGAAACTGTCGGTTTTTAATCAGGCTTTCTTCAATCACTATTTTGGAGTGACATTTGTTTGTTTCGCTAACATTGGTTGCCTGCTCTGTCTCGCAGTCGCAATTTTTTACTGCTGTATTTATATGCCTATCATTGTTGGACCTGGCTGGCGTGACACACGCCTGTGCGTCGCCGTGCAGCAAGCTGTTTTCCAGCTCCGCAAGACGACGGTTGACATTCCGCTGCTACAGCGGAATGTCAGTGTGCACTGCCTGTTTTAGGACCGGCACTTCCGCATTGGAGCCCACGGCGGACATTTTCTGATCAATTACTTGACTTGTGTCAATTTCTAATTGTTCCATCCTGTTAACCAGTATACTAATTTCATCTACGATACTGGCGTTAGCCACTTGGATACTATCTACTCTTTCGCTCAGTTCTTGCACCGCTTTGGGTATAGTTTCATAGTTTTGTCTCAAACTAACAATCTCACTTTGCATAGCTTCCAAAGATTGCATTAACTGCAAGTCTCTCTCATGCAGGCGTCGATCACGCTCTGCTTGTTCATGCATAAACGTAGCTTGGAAATTGAGCATGCGCTCGAACATAACTCTTAATGATTGCACTTCTGACACCTCACCACTCTCTGGTCCGTGTCTAGTGCTTGTGGGTGGTACAGTGTTTCTACTTTCAACTGCATCACTGGCTGGCAGTGGCAACATTTCTTGCCCTTCTGCCCCCAGATTCTCACATTGTACTTCCTGAACTACGCCACTAACATTACTTTGTGCCCCACATTCTAACTCGGTATCACTGCTTGCTAACTGATGTTCATTATCCATGTTTATATCTCTCTGACTACACAATCTAACCATAGTGAACAAAAGAAACAAAATCTGAACTAAATATCCTAACACTCAGGTTTCACTGACATAATCACACAAGAAATGGTCATTTGTTGAAACACATTTATTATATACTACAATGACTAACTACTCAAATGTCCTGTTATTTTAAAAAAAAGAACACTAACAACAAGCACACCACTAATGATCCGAGAACACTGCACTGAGGCTACTTTACTACCCACAGGACAACTACACTGTGAAACGTCCCCTTTTGAACAATTTTACAGGACTGTGCTTAAACTGACACACAATATTTTTAGCGCAACGCAATCTGACTTTCAATAATCTCTACAAGAGAATGGCCCTGACTAACATTAACCTGTACTTTTCACAAATCACTTACCTCACAAAAATCTTGGTTACTCCCACTACTGCAATACAGCAAGCGCCACTACTGCCAGCTAAATAAAAGATTCAAACTATGGAAGGCACTAACTACTGATAGGGATAGTTAGCAAATGAAAGATATTAATAGAGAACAAACAATGTATTTACCTTGATATCATATATATATATATATATATATATATATATATATATATATATATATATATATATATATATATATAGAGAGAGAGAGAGAGAGAGAGAGAGAGAGAGAGAGAGAGAGAGAGCAGTTCATGACAAATTTCAAAACTCCGCCATCTCTCTCCCCACATCCACTACCGCTGGCGGCTCAGCTCCAACTGCGCAACGCTACGCGCTGTTCACAGCCAGCTGCCTAACACTACAATGGCGAGTATTACAACAATGCAAAGCAGCCACAGACTGCACACAGCACAGCCAGTGATTTTGATACAGAGGTGACGTTACCAATAAAAAAACCTAAACAGCCTACTTACAACTGTAGCTTTACCTTTTGGTGATCTATCTTGGGTGCAGCTGCCCCCTGGTATTGTGGTAGGTAATTAAATTTTCGATATAATGAGCTCTCTTCTTCAGCTTGCCTCTGGGTATACAGTGTTCTCATGCAAAAAATCATATACAGGTATTACCACACAATATTGGTTAGGCAATACCTACAATACATCAAATAAATTATTAATTGTTCTCCAACGAAGTTCGACTACAATAATTCCCTAGTTATCTCACGGGTATTTTGTGACCACTGCATATTCGTGCCCCACGTTGGGCGCCAATTTAATGAAATTAAAAAAAAAAATTTTTTTTGAATAAATAGTTGCCTTTTTTAAAAATTGTTTTTTGTTATTTTATCTTTCTTGCAGTCAGTACGAACTTTGTTGTAGAACCTCTTATTTACGTGTGGTAATAAAAATTCATTTACACAGAATTAAGTACATTTAAAATTACGTGAATTCATAATAACTGATTAAGAATATTTAGTTCAAAATTAAATCCTTTACATAATTCGGCCTTGGCACACATTTTCTAAATGCAGTGGTTTTTTTTTAAATATTTACTGAATTCTTTCCCGGCGTTAGCTATGGAACACAAGACTGTCTCTATTAGCAGAAAATGGTTAAATATTGCCAAGCCGACGTTTAATTATCGTTGATAAAACACACTTCACTATACATTTAAGTTATTTGAAAGAACCAAAATTGTTAAATTTCAACGTTAACTATCCGCCTATGAATGCACAAATGTGAAACTAGTAAATAATTCCGTCAGTCTCAGGATCGCTGTAAAAGAAAAACATTTTCTTAATTCACTGCTAATTTTTATCTGCTCCCGATTTACGGGTTTGGTTAATTTTTCTTAGAGGAACAATTTTTTAAATGTGCCGCCGCTGCAAATCGTTCGGTCGCGGCACAGCCCAGCAACACCGCTAAAAATGCTGAAAATTCTTTAAAGAAATATTATAGATGACATGGGCAAGCTAATTTACATTAATAATACAAACGTTTGATAAATTATAATGTATTTAGACCATAACAATAATTCAACTTACATTAGTTTGTAATTTCTCCTCTAATGGCGGCTAACTCTAGATACAGACAAAAGAAGTCTACCCATTCATAAAATGCTACGTCACAGGTTCCTCTCACTTTCAGCTCTCTAGGAAGACGACAAAGAATACACACTGCGTGGTGCTTTTTATACTACTGCTGACCATTAACATCTCTTTGTAATCTTACAACATTATTTTCCTCTGTGGCTGAATTTTACATTTTTGTTATCGCAGATATTGACACATTTCGCAATTACATTATGAGTATAGAAATATTACAATCATAAATACATCGAGATTATTACTACAGAAAATATTACAATAATAACGAATGTCGTTTACACAAAATTAAATAATATTTTTTGTTAAATAATTACAGTATATACAAATTGCTTCATAGCGGCGTATATAGTACAATCAAATTTTAGTTTACTAATAGTGTGAGTGTTGCCAGGGAACGTTACACTGGTATAGGTGACCCTGCCGGAAGGGGTGCTCCCGCCAGCATAACTCAGTGGATCATTGCGGCACACGAACATCCCCAACACCGTTAGGGTGGTAGTTCATGGGGAGGTAACGAAATGATTTGCAAATAAATAAAATCAATAAATACAGCTGATCGTGTTATCGTTACCACATGTAAATATAATAAATGTTGTCCGAAATCCATTAGGAGATGGATGCACAGAAATTTATTAACGTTGCCAGCTTCGTCTTCTTGTCAGTTTTGGCTACAAGCTAAGAAAGTTTACGTTTTTAATAATGAATTTGTTTCCATCCACGTAACCATTCCCAAAACATATTCAGTTGCTTCTAGATGCAGTTTTTTCGTTAGCCGATTCCGAAGAAGCCTGTTGTTATGATAAACAGGATAAATAAGCACGAAATATTGATGGAGTGCATCCTTCATTTAGTCTGAGTGGTTCGATGTTTGTTGTTAAAATCCATCATATTTTCACGTTAACGTAACTCTTTCACCACCCAACATTGTCCAGTTGGAAATGTTCGTAACTAATATGTAACAACAGGGTACCAATCAGTATACGATTTAGATGGGCAAGACAGCAGGACAAAACATAATTGTGCAAAATAAGGAGCTCATTTAAAAGCTGATTAGTTTGGTGTATTATCCGTAGTGCCGGCCGCGGTGGTCTAGCGGTTCTAGGCGCGCAGTCCGGAACCGCGTGACTGCTACGATCGCAGGTTCGAATCCTGCCTCGGGCATGGATGTTTGTGATGTCCTTAGGTTGGTTAGGTTTAAGTAGTTCTAAGTTCTAGGGGACTGATGACCACAGATGTTAAGTCCCAAAGTGCTCAGAGCCATTTGAACCATTTTATTATCCGTAGTTGTCTTTAAGGACGCTGAAATATATCACAGCATGAATACAAGTGATATACAATGAATTCTTCTGGGTTTGTGATCGCACTGTCAACTACAAAATTCCGACGGTTCGGCGAATATAGCAAGACGCCTTCCTCAGGCTGACTGCTGAATGGGCACTAGTTTAATTACTTTTATACTATGGAGGAGTGCTGTCATTTGATATGAGGGTGAGGACGGTGTTAGGTGTTATTTTATTGGTCTTTGCATTACGTGTTGTCATTGGCGGAAATAGCCGTTTTCCATTGCAGTTCCTTTATTGTTTGCCGTTGGTGGAAATCTGCAGATAGGAAATTGAGCGGCGACTGCAACTTAGCGTTGTTTACTAACTGCCTAGTATCGGCTACGGCACGTCAGCACTCTGTGTACCTTCCGCCGCTATGGCATACCGGGTGCCTGTTGATTTGAGAGAGCTTTCCTTCCGTAAAGCAGTCACTGCTGGCAGCCAAGACGCTGGGAGTCGGTACCTGTCTTCTCTATTCGAGTTATCGGGTCGCTTGGCTATTTCTTTCGCCTCTCTGTCCTTCCTCCTCAGTCTTCATCCTGCATTGTTCCTGGAGTTCTGCCACCACTGATCTGTTGTACTGTTTGAGACGGATATATATCTCGCGTTCAGATAACCTTGTGCTTATTGGACGCCTAGTGTCGCCTGCATACACCACTCCACATTCACACACGATATCATAAACTCCGACGGTATGAAAATTGTCAATTGTATCTTCCGTGAAGTCGAGAAAGTCTTTTATTTTGTTGTTTCTATGACGAATCGGCTTAATACCTGCTCGACGGAGAATTTTGCCCAGACGATCAGTAAACCTTGAACGTATGGTAGCAGGACAGTGCTCCGTGCTTCGTTCTGCATTTCCCTATTGCCCCCCTCCTTTGGCGCCATAGTTTTATGTATCATCCTCATGTCGTAGCCATCAGCTCCAAAAATAGACCTGCGGTTCTGTAGTTCAACTTTGAGATTGTGTTCATCCCTGATCCTGTGGGCCCTCTTAGTTGAAGCTTGCAGGCCGATTTCTGTTGTGTAGGATAATGGTTGACTGTGACAACGGCCGCGGAAGCCTACGTTTACACAAGTGATATACATTTAATACCGTTTACTTACTCTTGAATAACATGTGAGTACAAATTGTTACTGGGCACTACCACGAGCAAAAGATTTCAGAAATCATTATTCATCAAAAACTGGTAGATGTTCACTCTGTTTCCTTGCTAGGACTCAGTTCTTTTAACAATATAGAACATATCATACGTACATGCTTCGAATAAGAACTACAGAGTCTCACTATGCGGATTCTGAAAGAAAAACATATGTTGTCCTCATAGAATTGACTTTCGTATACTAGCACTGACAAGTGGGTCTAGTGTATGGAAAACAAATACGTCAAGGACAGGCAGCACGGATGTATAGGCCTTGTGTAAGGACGGAAAAAGACTTTTGTGTATTACACTGGATTGACACTGGCGTGCAAAACTTAATGACGAAAGTAACTTGATCTGGACGTACTCTCGTATGGTGAGAGGTGGCAATACGTAATGCACCCGGGGAACACTGGCGAATACGTTCGTTTTGGTGGTCCATGTGGTATAGTATGCCTAGGCGTAATGTTGAATGGGCCTATTGACCACCAGATTTTTGAATCTGGTATACTCACCGTTCAACACTATTGTGACACCGTACACCTTCACCATGTGCGTCTTTCCAGGGGTGCATTCGGTCCTAACTCCATTTTTATGGATGACAATGTGCGACAGTGTCGAACAATGCATGTGAAGAGGATATTCAGCGAATGGACTGGCCTGTTCAATCCCCCTACCTAAATCCCATCGGCCAGGAGTGGGATGCGTTGAGATGGCGTATTGAAACACGGCCATATGCACCACTATCCAGTGGTTGGCAACGACTTTGCTGGAGGAATGGAACACCCTACCATATGAAGTGCTTGCCAATCTTTTTTCCAGCATGAGAGTTCGTTATAGAGCAAGTACTGCCATCCGTGGAGACTACACACCCTATTAAGAAACATGTTACGCCGTTTTAAAAATCCAGACGAACATTATGAGTTGCGGTGACTTCAATGTAATTGTTGTCGTTGCGGTCTTCAGTCCAGAGACTGGTTTGATGCAGCTCTCCATGCTACTCTATCCTGTGCAAGCTTCTTCATCTCCCAGTATCTACTGCAACTTAAATCCTTCTGAATCTGTTTAGTGTATTCATATCTTGGTCTCCCTCCATCATTTTTATCCTCCACGCTGCCCTCCAATACTAAATTGGTGATCCCTTCATGCCTCAGAATATTTCCTATGAACTGATCCCTTCTTCTAGTCAAGTTGTGCCACAAATTTCTCTTTTCCCCAATTCTATTCAATACCTCCTCATTAGTTATGTGATCCACCCATACAATCTTCGGCAATCTTCTATAGCACCACATTTCGAAAGCTTCTATTCTCTTCTTGTATAAACTATTTATCGTCCATATTTCACTTCCATACATGGATACACTCCATACAAATACTTTCAGGAGCGACTTCCTCATACTTAAATCTATACTCGATGTTAACAAACCTCCCTTCTTCAGAAACGCTTTCCTTGCCATTGCCAGTCTACATTTTACATCCTCTCTGCTTTGACCATCAACAGTTATTTTGCTCTCCAAATAGCAAAACCCATTTACTACTTTAAGCGTCTCATTTCCTAATCTAATACCCTCAGCATCACCCGATGTAATTCGACTACATTCCATTATCCTCGTTTTGCTTTTGTTGATGGTCATCTTATATCTTCCTTTCAAGACACTATCCATTCCGTACAGCTCCTCTTCCAGGTCCTTTGCTGTCTCTGACAGAATTGCAATGTCATCGGTGAACCTCAAAGTTTTTATTTCTTCTTCATGGATTTTAATTCCTACTCCAAATTTTCCTTTCGTTTCCTTTACTGCTTGCTCAGTATACAGATTGAATAACATCGGGGAGAGGCTACAACCCTGTCTCACTCCCTTCCAAACCACTGCTTCCCTTTCATGCCCCTCGACTTTTATAACTGCCCTCTGTATAAATTGTAAATAGCCTTTCGCTCCCTGAATTTGACCCCTGCCACCTTAAGAATTTGAAAGAGAGTATTCCAGTCAACCATAACCCCCCCCCCCCCCCCTATTCCAGTCAACATTGTCAAAAGTGTTCTCCAAGTGTACAAATGCTAGAAACGTAGATTTGCCTTTCCTTAATCTATCTTCTAAGATAAGTCGTAGGGTCAGTATTGCCTCACGTGTTCCAATATTTCTACGGAATCCAAGTTGATCTTCCCCGAGGTCGGCTTCTACCAGTTTTTCCATTTGCCTGTAAAGAATTCGCGTTAGTAGTTTGCAGCCCTGCTTATTAAACGGATTGTTTGGTAATTTTCACCTCTGTCAACACCTTCTTTCTTTGGGATTGGAATTATTATATTCTTCTTGAAGTCTGAGGGTATCTCGCTTGTCTCATACATCTTGTTCACCAGATGGTAGAGTTTTGTCAGGGCTGGCTCTCCCAAAGCTATCAGTAGTTCTAATGGAATGTTGTCTAGTCCCGGGGCCTTGTTTCGACTTAGGTCTTTCAGTATTCTGTCAAACTCTTCACGCAGTATCATATCTCCCGTTTCATCTTCATCTAAATTCTCTTTCATTTCCATAATATTGTCCACAAGAACATCGCCCTTGTATAGACCCTTTCACCTCTCTGCTTTCCTTTCTTTGCTTAGAAATGGGTTGCCATCTGAGCTGTTGCTATTCATGCAAGTGATTCTCTTTCACCTCCTTTCACCTCTCTGCTTTCCTTTCTTTGCTTAGAAATGGGTTGCCATCTGAGCTGTTGCTATTCATGCAAGCGATTCTCTTTTCTCCAAAGGTCTCTTTAATTTTCCCGTAGCCAGTAGCTATCTTACCCCTTGTGATATACCCTCTACATCCTTACATTTATCCTGTAGCCATCCCCGCTTAACCATTTTGCACTTCCTGTCGATCTCATTTTCGAGATGTTTGTATTCCCTTTTGCCTGTTTCATTTACTGCACTTTTGTATTTTTTCCTTTCTTCAATTAAATTCATTATCTCTTCTGTTACCCAAGGATTTCTGCGAGCCCTCGTCTTTTTACCTACTCGATTCTCGGCTGCCTTCCATCTCCCAAAGCTACCCATTCTTCTTCTACTGTATTTCTTTCCCCCACCCTTGTCACTCGTTCCCTAATGGTCCCCTTAAACTCTCTACAACCTCTGGTTCTTTCATTTTATCCAGGTCCCATCTCCTTGAATTCCCACCTTTTTGCAGTTTCTTCAGTTTTAATCTACAGTTCAACTTACAATTTAAAACCTGGTTCCTAATCTCTGTCTTACCATTATATAATCTATCTGAAACCTTCGAGTATCTCCAGGCTTCTTCCATGTATACAACCTTCTTTCATGTAATTATCGTCTTTGAATAAAAGTGTCGTTTATGATCTGCTCATTCCATATTGCAGACAGTTATCTTCTGTACTTTCTATTATGGGTCACGTTTCATCGAACTATGTTACTTGGCGGTGACACATCATACGAAAGTTACTTTCGTCCTTCAGGTTTGATGACTGGTGTATTTTAAAATCACGTTATAAAGGCGCAGGCAACGGATCGAAAGTGAACGTATCATTAGAAACTAGTAACCATTAAGGAACGCGTATGCAATTGTGGCTCGTTCGAACTAGTCACCATTTAGGAATACGTATGCAACTGTGACAAGAAACTACATAAATAACGGGGACGTTACCGTTCATTCGCCGGTTTATCGCACGCTTTAGATTCCCTCACTTGAGTGGCCATCTTTGCAACTCTCATGCAAACCGGCGTTTCCGTGCCGAGTGAGACGTTCACCCAGTGACACGTGAGTTAAATCACTCCTATCACTGCTAGGGCCCGCATCCTGGAGGGAGAACCTCGCTGCCTTCTAATCAACAATTACTCTCGCCTCTCGGACCGAATAAACCCCGTCACGTGAAAGACGTGATCGCGGGCGTCAGTTCCCCCCTCTTGCACGCTATAACTCGGGCTGTATGCGCCGGCGTGGGTAATATTCAAAGCGAGCGCCGTTTTATGAAGCCTGCCAACTGTCAGGGGCCGTGCTGCGCTGCTCTGCGTGCGAGCCGTAAAAGCAGACGTTAGTCTAAAACTACGGCGGGCAGCACGGCTTTACAGCGCCGTAAAACAGCCGGGAAGAGCCCCCGTCTAGGGCGCTCGCAACATCTGCACAAAACGCCGGACGCTACCGGGAAAATGCCGCTCCAAATTAAAGCGCAATTACGTAAGGAGCCGCAGCTTAGTCTCCAGCATTCTGACGAGAAAAGTTGCGTTTTCTGGGTGGCTCACGCCCAAGCCCTGTGAAAATCGCGCGCGCACACACTGACGTTGCCTTTCCTATCTTCCTACGCTGGAGTGGAAAGAGGTAGCGCATGAAACAACCTCTAGTGTGTACGTTGTGTTGCTTTGAGACACCTGATCCCTTACCAAGTGCGAATATCAGCCATTCATTACGTAAGATGTATGAAATGTTTCCAGTCGACGTCAGTGAACAGGGAAGAAAAACTGACGTGATAACGGCAAACTGGGGATTTGTCTTCCTTTAAGGCCGTATGCTGAGTAATGATCAAACCGGCTTTGTGTTGGCGTTGTATTTTTAGACTAGAAATTACTTTATCCATGTTCCGCATTGTGCTGCCAGAGCTGCTAATACTTTTTGAGGTAGGTGTAAAACACTGCTTCAGCATGTGTTAAAAATATGGCTCTGAGCACTATGGGACTTAACATCTGAGGTCATCAGTCCCCTAGAACGTAGAACTACTTAAACCTAACTAACCTAAGGACATCACACACATCCATGCCCGAGGCAGGATTCGAACCTGCGAACGTAGCGGTCGCACGGTTCCGGACTGAAGGGCCTAGAACCGCTCAGCCACACCGGCCGGCTCAGCATGTGTTATAGAATGCTTTAATTTCCACTACGTTTACGTTAATTCAACATATTCAGGCAACCTGGCAACATCCAAGTGATATGAAGCTTTTCATTTTCGTGTGCGTAGTTGTAAATCCCGTCCACGTACATGAACACAAAGTTCTTTTTGTCACTTGCTTAGAGACAGAAACATAAATGGTAGAGGAAATTAATGCGTTTCCTAACACGATACATTTCGAAATTGCAGTTTTTCTTCTACTGAAGGCTGCTTGGGTTTAGCGTAGTAACAGTCCGTGGAAACAGTGTCGTATTCCACACTACAATATTCTTGTGAACAACGCCGTTTTTATCCACTGTTACCAATTTATTGCTTCTTGCAACATCACTGAAGGTATTGTTGTTAAGTTCACGATGCACTTCAGTGATTTTCATTGTTTCTTTTCGTATGATGTACCAGAACCACAAGAAAGAACTGTCTCCCTCCACATGAGTAATTTGGCATTGGACTCAATACCTTCAAAGATTATGTCTCCAGAATGAGATTTTCACTCAGCAGCGGAGTGTGCGCTGATATGAAACTTTCTGGCAGATTAAAACTGTGTGCCCGACCGAGACTCGAACTCGCGACCTTTGCCTTTCGCGGGCAAGTGCTCTACCATCTGAGCTACCGAAGCACGACTCACGCCCGGTCTCACAGCTTTACTTCTGCCAGTATCTCATCTCCTACCTTCCAGACTTTACAGAAGCTCTCCTGCGAACCTTGCAGAACTAGTACTCCTGAAAGAAAGGATACTGCGGAGACATGGCTTAGCCACAGCCTGGGGGACAGCTCAGATGGTAGAGCACTTGCCCGCGAAAGGCAAAGGTCGCGAGTTCGAGTCTCGGTCGGGCACACAGTTTTAATCTGCCAGGAAGTTTCATTATGTCTCCACACAATCAGCACACTTATATATAAAAGGTTTACTTCTCCAAGAAAATAGTCCCTTGGCAACAGAACTATTTCTGTTTCGCTTCTCTATAACTAACACTTTTCTGGTGAGCTGCATAGAAATATTCTTTTTGTTGTAGACGGTTTCAGACGATTCAATAGACTTCATGGTCAAAAGGTCAGAAATTATCCCCTCGCTGCTGAAGACACAGCCGAAAGAAACAGTTTCTTCTAAACAACTCAGAATCTCCCTCTCTCTCTTTCTCCCACCCGTCTTCTGACTGGTTTGATGCGGTCCGCCACGAATTCACCTATTCCTCTTCTGTGCCAACGTTTTCATTCCACAGTAGCACTTGTAATCTATAAACTGAGTTACTTGCTGAATGTGTTCCAGTCTTTGTCTTACTCTACAGTTTTTACTCTCTGCAGCTCCCTATATATGTCTTAACAGATGTCATACCAACCTGTTCCTTCTTATTTTCCGTGTTTTCCACACATTCATTCCCTCTCCGTTTGTGTGCAGAACTTCCTCCTTGCTAACCTTATCTGTCGAAATTTTCAAAATACTTCTGCAGCACCACATCTCAAAGGCTTCTATTCTCTTCTGTTCCGGTTTTCCCACGGCTCATGTCTCACTACCATCAATGCTGTGCTCCAATTGTACATTCTCACAAATTTCTTCCTCAAATTAAGACTTACGTTTGATACTAGCCTATTGCCCTTGGCCATGGATGCCAGTGTCCAATTGGTAGTCAGCATTTTATGTCCTTCCTCCGTCCGTCATGGGTTATTCTGTGACTTCTGATGACTTTCGTTTTTCTTCGATTTACTTTCTATCCATATTCTGCGCTCATTAGACTATTCATTCCATTCAAGACATTCTGTAATTCTACTTCACTCTAACTGAGAACAGCAATGTCATCAGCGAACCTTATCATTGATAACGTTTCAAACTTGAACTTTTCTTTTTTTCCGACATTGCTTCTTTGATGCGTGGACTGAACAGTAAAGGCAGAAGACTACATCCATGTCTTACAACCTTTTTAATTCTAGCAAAACGTCCAGTCTTATTGTTCGCTCTTGGTTCTTGTACATATTCTATACTACCCACGTTTCCCTGTGTCTCATCCCCCTTTGTTAAGATTTCGAACACCTTGCACCATATGACACTGTCGAACGCGTTTTCCAGGACGACAAATCCAATGAACGTTTCTCGATTTTTCTTCAATCTTGATTCTGTTATCAATTGTAACGTCAGAACTGCCTTTCTGTCAGGAAGAATGCCTTTCTGCCTTACTTTTCTTAAAACAAACCTGATCGTCATCTTCTGTATTATTCTGTATATTATTCTTGTCATCACATTGGATGCATGAGCTGTTGAGCTGATTGCGCAATAATTCTCGCATTTGTTGACTCTTTCAATCTTGGGAATTGTGTGGATAATGTTTTTCGGAAAGTCTGATGGTATATCGCCAGTCTTATACATTCTAAACAACAGCGTGAATATTCGTTTGCTCACCATTTTCTACAATGATCTTAGAAATTCTATTTGATTATTATATATTCCTTCTGCCCCATTCAATGTTAAATTTTCCAAAGCTTTTTAAAATTGTGAATCTAATACTGGACCCTTATCTACTTCCTGTCGATCCTTGTTTCTTCTATCGCGTCATCACCCAAGTCTTCACTCTCGTAGAGGCCCTCATTGTGTTCTTTCCACCTACCCGCTCTCTCCTTTTCATTTAGCAGTGGAATTCTAATTGAGCTCTAAATGTTACCGTCCTTCCTTTTAATTTCACGGAAGGCTGTTTGAGTTTTCTCTATGCTGAGTCCACCCTTCAGACAATCATCTCCTTTTCCATTTCTTCCTTTCGTGGAGCCATTTTTATTAACTTACCTGAATTTCCTGTTTACTTCATTCCTAAGCAACCTATATTTTCCCGAACATTTTTGTTCTTCCTTCTTTCGTCGGTTAGCCGAAGTATTTCGTCTGAAATCCATAGCTTCTTCGCAGTTGCTTTCCTTGTACATGCGGTTTTCTTTCCAACTTCCGTGATTGCCCTTTTCAGAGATGTCCATAACTCTTCAACTGAACTGCCTACTGAGCTCTTCATTATCTCAGTATCTAAAGCCACAGAGAACTCCAAGCGTGTCTCTTCATTTCTTACTACTTCCGCATCCCACATCTTTGCGCATTCATTCTTCCTGACTAATCTCTTAAACTACAGCCTACTCTTCATCACTATTAATCTATGACCTGAATCTAAATCTGGTCCTGGGTACGCCTTGGAATTCAGTATCTGATTTCGGAATCTCTTACTGACCATGATGCAGCCTAAATGAAATCTTTCCTATGCCCTGGCCTTTTCCATGTATACCTCCTCCCCGCAGTGATTCTTGAACAGAATTTTCCCTACTAAGTTCATTTTTCTTCTCTCATAAATACTACCAAGACCATATTCTCCCTAAATCCTTTGTTCTAATCCTCTCCACTACAACAGCTTTCCAATCCTCCATGACTTAGATTTTCATCCCCCTTTTACATACTCAATTAGTCGTCCAGTATCCTCATGTATTTCGTCTATCTCTTCAACCTCTGCTTGCGACGTCGGCATGTATACCTCAACTACTGTTGTCGGTGTTGATTTACTGTTGATACTGATGAAAACAACCCCGTCACTGAACTCTTCACACTAACTCACTCTCTGCCATGCCTTCCCGTTCATAGTGAATCTACTCCAGTTATACCATTTTCTGCTGCTGTTGATATTGCCCTGTAATCATCTTACCAGAAACCCTTCTCTTCTTTCCACTTCATTTAACTGACCCCCACTATATCTAGATTCAGCGTTAGCATTTCACTTCTCAGGTATTTTAGCTTCCTTTCCACATACATGATTTTGACATTCCGCGTTAGTTATTCAATCTTTTTCATACGGTCACCTTTTACTTGGCAGTGCCCTCCCGAGATACGAATGAGGGACTACTCTGTAATCTTGCGCCAACGGATAGATCATCATGTCATCTTTTTTTAGTTACAGGCCACATGACCTGTGGATAAACATTATGGTAGTTTCTTTTGCTTTCTGCATCCTTATGCTCTCGATCATTGCTAATTATTCCGCATTTAGGGGTAGTTTCCCACCACAGGGGCAAGAGAGTGCCCTGTACCTCTGTCCACTCCTCTGCCCTCTTTGAAAAGCCGTTGGCTGAATGAGCGTGACTCCTTATACCGAAAGTCTTCTGCCACCCTAAGATCAAGGGTGCATGGACATTCAGTCTTAGAATAAAAAAGACATTCTGTCTTAGAAAGGTATATTTTGATGCATTGTTTCTTTATAGCATCTAATAGTTTATGTGGCAGATGAATAAGTACTTTTTGAGAGTGACTTGCCAGGATAACATTTTCAAAATATTTACTTGCTTCAGTAACTCTTTCGTGACACTTGAGAGAAGGCTAATGTAAATGCAGTTGTTTATATATTTAAGCTGATTGGTATTATAAAATATTAGTAATAGTGCCCCTCATACAGAAAAGCTTTTTTTTGGGACCATTTGGCAGTTTTATTTATTATTTATGGTAAGGTACAATGGGGCCAAACTGCTGAAGTCATCGGTCTCTAGACTTACACACTAATTAATGTAACTTAAACTAACTTACGCTAAGGACAACACATACACCGATGCCCGAGGGAGGACTCGAACCTCCGACGGAGGGAGGGGGGTTCAAAAATATTTCAAATGGTCTGAGCACTCTGGGACTTAACATCTGAGGTCATCAGTCCCCTAGAACTTAGAACTACTGAAACATAACTAACCTAAGGACATCACACACATTCATGCCCGAGGCAGGATTCGAACCTGCGACCGTAGAAGTCGCGCGGTTCCAGACTGAAGCGCCTAGAACCGCACGGCCACAAAGACCGGCAGGAAGCGGGGACTGCGCGAACCGTGACTAGCCGCCTTAGACCGCACGGCTACCCTGCGCGGAATTCGACAGTTATAAGTTCTATTACACATGTGTTACAGCCATAAATCACAAAAATTGTAATAAATTTTTGAAACAATGAGTTGATATTCTGAAGAATATCATTGCTGCATATCACGATCTCGTTTAAACTACAATCATACACTGCAGACGCCCTTTGCATACCCTGATACCTACCATGTACTTATTTTCTTTTCTGACGGCCTCTTGGAGAGCAACTAGAATGGGATATAATTTCTGAAACAACTACCTTTCACATTTGACGGTTAAGTGACATTCATAGCTCTTGAAATCTCCTGGGTTATCAGAAAATTTGCTAATCAGAATCTCTTTTGTCATTTTACTCAGCCAAAATTTTCTCTGCAGTGTCGATTTCTAGGTCTGTTTCTCTTAGAATCTCATTAGTTTCTTCCTCACATTCCTGTTGAACACTTTTATAGGTGACCTTTTGCAAATGTCTAATCTGTGAACGGCATCACAACTGTTGTTGCTTTAGGGTCAATGACAACGTACACTTACCAAAGACAGTTTTATTCAGTTACTCACCCTTTGCCAAAAGATAACTAATTTTTTCTCGTATAATTTCGACATTATACACATGCAATAGAACTTGATCTATTTGATATTTAATAAGATATTCATCTCCAATAATAAACATATTTACTTTCATAGGGGCTTCTGCTATAACTTCATGAGCAGACTTAAACTCTGTTAATTTTGTGGCAAAATATAATAGTACCCATGGATTCAAGTCTTTGATCAGGCATACGTCAGTGTATTAACAAGGGAATGCTTTTTAGCACGCTAGGTACAGATAACTTCTGTTTCGTCACACGGAGATAGGTCACTGTTCTATTCGTAAACAGGCCATTCTCTCCTAATTGCCCGTCTTACGACTTGGTCACCACTTTCCAAAGTTCCTAATATTCAATCCACTAGGGCGTACTCCAAATGGCCACCTTTATCTCTTTCTCCTCATTATTAATATTTCAGGTTCTAATACATTTTCATTTGTTTATACATTGCTTGCAGTGCTGCTATCTCTGTACTGTTGATGCCATTTACTTAATACACGTAAAATATTGTCAACCATGACTACAGTAGCCTAGAATGAGGCCACTGTGTCCTCAAAGCAAGTGAAAAAATTATCAAAGTCTAACAGCAATGATATATTCGCTTTGCGAATGCTAACTTTCTCTATTCTCATTTATACAACTTCTCATTACATCCGTCTATCTTCGATTTACTCTCAATCCATATTTTGTGCGTGTCAGACCGTTCACTCCCTTCAACAAATTCTGTATTTCTTCTTCACCTTCACTGGGAATATCAACGTCATCATCCTGAATTTTAATCCCACACTTGAACATTTTCTTTGTATTTGGTTAATTGTTTCTTCTATGAATACATTGAACACCAGGCTTGGAAGAATGAATTCCCGTGTTACATCCTTTCTAATCCGAGCACTTCGTTCTTGGTCTCCCAGTCATAGTGTCCCCTCTTGGTTCTTGTTCACATTGCTCATTACCCTTCGTTCCCTATAGTTGACTACAGTTTTTCTCAGAATATCGAGCAGATTACACGGTTTTACATTGTCGGACGCTTTTTCCAGGTAGGCACATTTTATGAACGTGCCTTGACTTTTCTTCAGCCTTGCTTCCATTACTTAGCGCAATGTCAGTATGAGAACAACGAGAAGCTTCACATGAAAACTGATCATGAAGTAGAGGAAGTTAAGGAATTCTACTACTTTGGAAACGAAATAACCCACGTCGGACGTAGTAAAGTGGGCATACGAATGAGAGTAGCGCAGATAAAGAGGATGTTTCTGTCCAAAAGAAGTCCACTTGTATCCAATGTAGGCCTTAATTTGAGGAGGACATTTCTGAGAATGTATGTTTGGAGCACAGCATTGTGCGGTCGTAAATCGTGTAATGCGGGAAAACCCGAACAGAAGAAAATCGAAGCGTTTGAGATGCGGTGCTACATGAGATTGTTGAGAATTAGGTGGACTGGTAAGGTAAGGAATGAGGAGGTTTACTGCAGAATCGGTGAAATCACTGACTACAAAGTTGGATAGGATGCTAGGACATGTGTTAAGACGTCAGGGAATAACTTTCATGATACTGGAGGGAGTTGTAGAGGATAAAAACTTTAGAGCAAGTCAGAGATTTGAAACATTCAACAAATAATTTAGGAGGTAGGAGGCACGGGCAAGTTTTACTCTGAGATGAAAGTCTACCACAGGGTAGGAACTGAATTTGTGGATGGCCGCCTCAAACTACTTATGATTTAAAAAAAATAAAATAAAAAAAGTGCCTGTAAGACGACTTCTAGTTCTCCTGGTGGTGGTCACTCGCTATTCGTAGTACTGCGTGAACTGACTACAATTTGTTGCCTCTCCTGCCTCAGAGGTGAAAATTCACACTGCCTTTCGCTGCCTCTGGAACCACGAAGGTTCATGAACGATCTCCCCTCTCCCGCGATGTACTATGTTCTGATGATGAATGTATAATTCCTAATTGCTCATTCCTACTGTGTAATTCATACTCGTTTCTTTTACTGTTCTTATTATTAGTGTTGTCATTCCACTCCAAGTTGCCGTCGCTCTTTATACCCGTTTCAAATGCTTCATAAATTGATTGTTGAAGTTTTCCTGGCTTAAGAATATTCCATGAGATTTCGTGTTTGCAGCCGGAGGTTGTCGACATTTTGCCACCATATTTCGGCTGACAATCATTCAGCTATCTTCAAGTGAGTGTCTGAACTGGGGATTGCTGATGCAAGTCGTAAAAATTGTCGCGGAGGAACATATGTGTAGGTTACCAATGAATACGCGCCCTTTGTCAAGTTTAGCATCCTTTTCGAATATTGCTCCATATCTGGGGCGCACGCGCAAGCGTCACGAAAAGAATTGCAGACTTTCTGGGTTAACATCATAGTGTCTACAGAATATAATCCGTTATTGCTAGTTGTTTCACTGCGAGTAAAGTATTCTTAAGAAGTTATTAGAGAAATGGTGAGCAATTGGAGCGTACAGAATATTATGTCAGTGTGGCAAAGCCTGTATTGTCATACCACAAGCAAAGTATGTGAAAGGTGCAGTGAACATGATCGTCACACTCGTCTTTCGCAGCCCAGTGCTAGTCAAGGCGAGCAGTGTCCTTCCAAAGCACATTCAGTGGATTGTTCTGACACGGAAAGCTTGGTGAGGATTGGGTTTCAATCTTTAATGAATCTGTGAAATGTATTTGTAGACTTAGAGAAATCTTTTGACAATGTTGACTGTAATACTCTCTTTCAAATTCTGACTGTGGCAGGAACAAAATACAGGGAGCGAAAGCCTATTTACAATTTGTACAGAAACCAGATGGCAGTTATAAGAGTCGAGAAGCACGAGAGGGAAACAGTGGTTGAGAAGGGAGTGAGACAGGGTTGTAGCCTATCCCCAATGTTGTTGAATCTGTATATTGAGCAAGCAGCAAAGGAAACAAAAGAAAAATTTGGAGTAGAAATTAAAATCCACGGGGGAAAAATAAAAATTTCCAGGTTTGCCGATTACACTGTAATTCTGTCAAGGGTATCAAAGGAGCTGGAATAACAGTTGAATGGAATGGATAGTGTCTTGAAAAGAGCATATAAGATGAACACCAACAAAAGCAAAACGGGGATAGTGGAATGTAGTCGAATTAAATCACGTGATGTTGAAGGAATTAGATAAGGAAATAAGACAAAGTAGAGTTGTGCTATTTGTGAAGCAAAAATTGTAGACTGGCTATGGAAAGGAAAGCGTTTCCGAAGAAGAGAAATTAGTTAACATCAGGTATAGATTTAAGTGTAAGGAAGTCTTTTTTGATAATATTGGTACCGAGCGTAGCAATGTATGAAAGTGAAACGTGGAAGATTAATAGTTTAGACAAGAAGGGAATAGAAGCTTTTGAAATGTTGTGCTACAGAATAATACTGAAGATTAGATGGGTAACTAATGAGGAGGTACTGAATAGAATTGGGAAGAAGAGGAATTTGTGGCACAACTTGAGTAGAAGAAGGGGCCGGTTGGTAGGACACGTTCTTAGACATCAAGGGATTATCAATTTAGTATTGGAGGGAAGCACAGAGGGTAAATCGTAGAGGGAGACCAAGAGATGAATACACTAAGCAGATTCAGAAGGATGTAGGTTGCAGTAGCTGCTCGGAGATGAAGGATAGATTAGCATGGAGAACTGCATCAAATCAGTCTCTGGACTGAAGACCACAACAACTGTGAAAATAGGATTGGTGGGTTATATCATTAATCGTGAAGACGGCTTTCACACTAATAAAGTGTGGAACCGAGTGATTTCATTAATATCTTTAGAAAGAAACCATTTTAACGCCTATAACACGACTACTGATCTTATTACGTTGGCACTTGAATTTTGATTCCGCGGGTGCAGACTTCGACAGAGAGTGTGCATACAATCATTACGCGTGCGTCGGTGCGCAACAGATGGAGCAATATTTGAAATGGGCAATAAATTCGACCTATGTCAAATTCTAAAGGTGGCAGGGGTAAAATACAGGGAGCGAAAGGCTATTTACAATTTATACAGAAACCAGATGGCAGTTATAAGAGTCGAGGGGCATGAAAGGGAAGCAATGGTGGGGAAGGGCTGTGAGACAGGGTTGTAGCCTCTCCCCGATGTTATTCAATCTGTATATTGAACAAGCAGTAAAGGAAACAAAAGAAAAATTCGGAGTAGGTATTAAAATCCATGGAGTAGAAATAAAAACTTTGAGGTTCACCGATGACATGGTAATTCTGTCAGAGACAGCAAAGGACTTGGAAGAGCAGTTGAACGGAATGGACAGTGCCTTGAAAGGAGGATATAAGATGAACATCAACAAAAGCAAATCGAGGATAATGGAATGTAATCGAATTAAGTCACAGGTGAAGTTTAGGGTATTAGATTAGGAAATGAGACACTTAAAGTAGTAAAGGAATTTTGCTATTTGGGGAGCAAAATAACTGATGATGGTCGAAGTAGAGATGATATAAAATGTAGACTGGCAATGGGAAGGAAAGCGTTTCTAAAGAAGAGAAATTTGTTAACATCGAGCATAGATTTAAGTGTCAGGAAGTCGTTTCTGAAAGTATTTGTATGGAGTGTAGCCATGTATGGAAGTGAAACATGGACGATAAATAGTTTAGACAAGAAGAGAATAGAAGCTTTCGAAATGTGGTGCTACAGAAGAATGCTGAAGATTAGATGGGTAGATCACATAACCAATGAGGAGGTGTTGAATAGGGTTGGGGAGAAGAGAAGTTTGTGGCACAACTTAACTGGTAGAAGGGATCGGTTAGTAGGAAATGTTCTGAGGCATGAAGGGATCACCAATTTAGCATTGGAGGGCAGCGTGGAGGGTAAAAATCGTAGAGGGAGACCAAGAGATGAATACACTAACCAGATTCAGAAGAATGCGGGTTGCAGTAAGTACTGGGAGATGAAGAAGCTTGCACAGGATAGGGTAGCATGGAGAGCTGCATCAAACCAGTCTCAGGACTGAAGACCACAACAACAACAACAACAACAACAACAACATGTCTTTGGTCTAAACTTGGCCACGTGCCCCAGCAATCTCTAGTGTAAAACACTCACCTGATGGTGAGTGAATGGTTGTCAGCCGAAATGTCATGGCCAGATGTCGACGTGATCCTGCTGCAAACCCGAAACCTCATGGAATATACTTTGTAAACTGTCTGAGTTATCTGGTAGGGTGGAAATGATTCTTCGGTGTTACTTGCTTCCAATCTCAAAACTACAGGGCGATACAAAAACTTAAACTACTTTAGTGGTCCTAATCTCCCTTCGAAAACTCTTAGAAACGGAAAAGTTGTTTTAATGATATCAGTAGCTCTGGGAGAATCAGAGGTTCCCCACGTTGTTGGCAAATTAGTTGTTGTTTCTGCATATGAGGCGCTTTGTCCGGTATAATGCCGCGCTTCCTCGGCTAGTGTTAGTTCGTATCCTCGTCGGTCGCGGTTCGTGAAGACTGGGAGTGATTAGTTCGAACCATGTGACAATAAGGAGCAAATTAATTATTTGTTCGCAGTCTTTAGCTGGCAGGAAAATGCGGTACACACTTCGAGGGCGGGTTTCTTTGTGAAAACATATTAGAAGACAGACTCATTGGTTACAACACAATGGATATTCGGCAGAGGATTCCTTGTGCGCGATTTCCAACAAATTTTATCGTTTGTAAGGAAGCTGGAAAGAAGTTGTTTGCTCAGTACTGACAGTGGTAAACATAGACCATCACTGAGTGCAGAGATTATCGATAATGTTCGAAGACGTTTGGAGAACTGTGAAAGGAAATCGTTGCGTCGCTTGAGTCAAGAGACAGGCATGTCGTATGAGACATATCTGAGGGTTGTGGGGGGGGGGGGGGTATCTAAAAAGCTGAGCACACAGGAATAGACTACGGGCAACTGCAGAAGTCTGTGAGGCCGTTACATACGGAACACGTAACAGCGACGAGGATACATTTCATAGAACTTCGCGGAATAAGGTGAAGTGAGTACAGTTGTGCACCGATGCTGTTGGAGGGCACTTCAAATACTTGTGGTGACAATATTGTATCTACGTATTTTATTTCTCAGTTGTGTGTCATCATCTCCCAAATTCAAATGCATCCCGTTATTGGTTCAAATGCTACGACTCATGAAAGTAGTTCATGCTTATATCGAGCGCCATGCAGCATTTTCGATTTCATCTTATCTGTCTGATTGGACAGATTTATGAGAATTCCTTAACAGAGTGTCAGCTGGAACTAAACTTTCTTCAGCGTTTGGTGCGTGATCAATATTCGCTAATGAATTCGGGATTTAATTTCTGCTAGCGTATGACAACGTATCATTACATTTCATAACCAATGAAATGCGTCTCCTGCTAAATTACTTCTGAGGAACGGAAGTTTCCGGCGCTCTGACCATCACACAGGCAGCAGCACGGGGTGGTGCGGGGCGCGGAGGGTGGGAGGGCTGAGGCATATTTTATCACTTTTGTCGAACGGAAGAGATGGAGGAAATTAAGCACAATTTCCTATACAGTTCAACTGAAAACTATTGGAAACTTCATCTATTAATTATTAAACGCACTAATGCCGTCAGTGTGTAATAGATATCTACTACCTACAACGTACTTCACTGCCAGAGTATAATTTGTATGAAATTTGTGCACACTACGCTACTGGCCATTAAAACTGCTACTCCAAGAAGAAATACAGATGCTAAACGGGTATTCATTGGACAAATAGATTATACTAGAATTGACATGTGATAACATTTTCAAGCAATTTGGGTGTATAGATCCTGAGAAATCAGTACCCAAAACAACCATCTCTGGCCGTAATAACGGCCTTGATACGCCTGGGCATTGAGTCAAACAGAGCTTGGATGGCGTGTACAGGTACAGCTGCCCATGCAGCTTCAAAACGATAACACAGTTCATCAAGATTAGTGACTGGCGTATTGTGACGAGCCAGTTGCTCGGCCACCATTGACCAGACGTTTTCAATTGGTGAGAGATCTGGAGAATGTGCTGGCCAGGGCAGCAGTCGAACATTTTCTGTATCCAGAAAGGCCCATACAGGACCTGTGGTCGTGCATTATTCTGCTGAAATGTAGGGTTTCGCAGGGATCGAATGAAGGGTAGAGCCACGGGGCGTAACACGTCTGAAATGTGACGTCCACTGTTCAAAGTGCCGTCAATGCGAACAAGAAGGGACCTAGACGTGTAACCAATGGCACCCCATACCATCACGCAGGGTGATACGCCAGTATGGCGATGACGAATACACGCTTCCAATGTGCGTTCACCGCGATGTCGCAAAACACGGATGCGACCATCATGATGCTGTAAACAGAACCTGGATTCATCCGAAAAAATGACGTTTTGCCATTCGTGCATCCAGGTTCGTCGTTGAGTACACCATCGCAGGCGGTCCTGTCTGTGATGCAGCGTCAAGGGTAACCGCAGCCATGGTCTCCGAGCTGATAGTCCATGCTGCTACAAAAGTCGTCGAATCATCGAACTGTTCGTGCAGTCTGGACAGCTAGACGGACCAGGGTCGAATCACTGTCCACCACGCTAGGCGACTCACAGCAGATGACAGTGACCCTGCGCGTCACCCGCTGGTTGAAAGGCACTAAGTCGGCAGCATTCAGACTCCGTAAAGGCGGAGGCCTGCAACTAGTGAACACGTGGAACCTTGAAGACATCTCAGCTCGTGACCAGGCTAGGACCACGGCTATTGGCTAGTGGCTGGTGATTACTAAGAATGCCTGTCCACTACCTTGTATGATAAGGCAGCGTTTCTGGTCTCTAAATACCAACAAGATCGCGGCGCTGGAGTGATCAGTGTGCAACCATGGCATCATTGTCCCGCTTTCTTGCCATATCAGTGACTCCCCTTTCATGGTGGTGTTGTAACGACGTACCAACTTGTCCTTCAAGACGCCCTGGGCGGCGACTCCTGTAGTGTTAGCATAGTGAACATGTTCTTGTTCCAGTGCACTCAACTACTGAAGCGTCTTGTGACACCGTCCCTATGATTTTTTTTTTTCCTGAGTTGGTCTCAGTGGCTGTCCGCTGTACCAGGCGGAAGCATGATGCAATAAGTATCTTCCCTTTGGAAGATCGGATCACTGCCCGCCTACATTTCTTGAAAAATCTTAACACCGTATCCAACGGTCTAACGTAAGTGGTGTTAGGTGTATAAGTGCAGATACTGTGATCATTGGTATCTTGATTTATACCTACTTCAGTGTCTCAGTTTTTTTCTCTGCATCTAACACTCTTCCCCCAAATATCTCACATACTTTATTAATTGATGTTTTCTGCATGGTTGTAACTGCACCACTAAATGGACTATGCTTGTCAATATAGACTAACCGTTTTGTGTCCATGAGTCCACACTTCAATATCTAGCCTTCCGCCTAGCGGAAAATAAGCAATAATGGCTTGCTCTTGCCACATGTCCTTGCAGGTACTAACCATTCTAAAAACATACTATTCGTATTAGGTAAAATTATTAGTCTGCAAATGAAGTAAATACTGATGTAATGTTGTTCAGTACACATAAAATGCTTGCACTTATGCTCATAACACACTATGTATTTGCAACATATTGAGATTCTCCTTATCCTAATCCAGGGTGTAGCACAATGTTCTTAGGCTGCTTGTTAAATTAATTCCTATTTTCTAATATTAACACAGTCTACTGCTAACTGATGCACAGGAAGCTCGAGTGAAGGTTACACAAACGAGAGTCAAAACCGCAATGGTACTAGAAATCTATGCACTCATTGTCATAACATTACTGCATCGTTCCTGGTATTATTGTATACGTTGGAGCATCTCAATAAATGTCGGGTTTCGAGGTGTCGTTCAGGTAGGTTAGGTTGGATTACTTGGCCTGTACAACAAAGGCTGTATCACGTTCACAACAGTGGTCCAAATTATGAAAGCTGCGAGATGAAGAGCTGCTCCCGAGATGTCACAAGTTGTGCCATTAGTCGACAATCCTATACCTTGTAGTTCCAGCTATGTGACTTTCGTATGTCTACCTTGATCACAGCAATTTACGATAAATAGTTCAAGTATGTACATATAATATATCCATTGCTCGCAGGTGCTTTGGAAGTAAAGCTGTGTTGCCATGATGTTCAGCAGGACTCTTGATTTTCCTAAAAACAGTTGTATATCACATGCCTTTATGTCAGAATCAACCTCTGTCTGAGTCCGGCATACACATGGCGTATCGCCTCTTTCAATACTGTTACATCCCTCTAGCATTCTCTATGCTCTCATCTGGTAATTGCAAGAGTCTTGCCTCAACTACTCTGTTATCTAACAAATTTATCCATCCTATAACATACTCTGATCATACTCTCATCACGCCCATGGTCGTTTTCACGCACCCCATTAATTCTGCTTTTAACTCTCGCAGTGTTCACGTGTTATTCACTGCACTCTGTTGTAAGTTTGTCAACTGTGTAGTGTTTCACTCAGTTACAATTTTATTAATATTAGCCACTTCTCTTACACAATTCACCGTATCATTTATCTCTCACATGTCATCAGTATCTGCAGTACCAAAGACCTATGTCCAGGCACCGTATCTTATGAAGCAGCAGCTTATGTGCAACAAAATCCACTGCAGTCAGCGGTCGTAAAGATCCAGTCCTTGGTACTCTCCTCATATTTCCACCAACACTCCACTTTTTCGGCCTCAGAAATGTACCTCTGAGGTTATCTTTTCCAGCCTCTGTATTCTGTCCCTCAGTTCCCATGCATTTTATGTTAATTTCAGCGTCCAACAGTGGCTGCCAAGGATGATGTCCTTCTGCCTGGAGAACAGTTGTTGGTTTTGCAGTGCATTTATCCCTTTCCCACTAAAGAGGTGTAGTATTGCCAGCACTAAGAAGTGCAACATCCTTGAAGGTGACGCTATCAGGGGAGAGGATGGGATAATCACTCTCCCTTGCCCTTAAAAAATTATTTGAGACTTGCGATCCATCTACATACACACACATAATCATTCACATAAGTCCTTCCACAACGAAATCTCACCCTCATCTTACTTCATTTCTAATAAAGTGAACTCCACCTCATGCATACCTATATAAAATACATTGTAACACTCCACCCGTCACTTAGCTGGTTTTCGCGTGTGTTCACCCCAACTAATTGACTAACAGATCAACAGAGAGTGCAAAACTGCCGCAATATCGGATAACGCAAAAACGTAATATGGCCCTGTGACTCCTGATTGAACTGTGGTGGCAGTGTTGACATTAATTTATTCAGAATTGATCACTTTTAATTAAAAAGGGGTGCACATTGATGTTATATTCAGCTATTGAACACCAGATGCAAATGTTGAACATAAAATTAATTAAGAAAGTGACTTGCGATTTCAACTACTTGATTGAAAACAGATGCAGTCGATTAGCACAAATTTATTTTAACTCCTGACCTTCAATCATCACATTACAAGACTCTCCTATCAGGCAGTGGTAGTAAATTGCGTTTACGTGGAGTAAAGCGCGATAACTCAAAAGTAATTCCTATCGACTGACCCAGGTGTAATACGAAGTGCCAGAAGAATACTAGAATACACGGCCCATGAAACCCTCGTTGAAACTTTGCCGACGTGATCCAATAAATTAATCAGTGGCCGGAGAGGGCGCAATATCACCGAATACAGCGTGGCAGAGTGGCGTCGTTGTGCAGACGTCGGCTGATCTCGTGGTGCTGCAAGGCTGCGCTCGTCTATTCACTCCTAGCTATCTTGCTCAGTATATAGCTGAACCAAAACTTCCTATCTGCAAGCTCAATCGTTCCATTTGCTAGGTCCTAAACTGCAGAGATGCTCACTCTTTCCCAGGCCACATCCGCACTCTAGGCAAGCTGGGAACGGAAGACCTCTACAGAGACTTCTCACAGTCCGCTCTTCGCCTCGGTTTCCCCTCCAGCAAAATCACTTACGCCAATTGCAGCACAAGTCGCGTTAATTTTGTGTCGCTTCCCAGCGCCGACCAATGCCTGCTCTGGGAAGTGAACAAATTCCCACAAAATTTCCCTTCCTCTCAACTTCTGTTATTTAGCTCCTCCCAGGCCACCCATCAAGGTTAGCGTCTGCACAAACACCAATTTTTCCGGAATTCTGACTCCCAGGAGAGTACTTCAATTTCCTCGGTCTTACGTTCCCATTGGAGGCCGGCGTATTTCATTCTGTCGCTCTTCACCTGATTTACTTCAGACTCTGCGGACCGTGAATTCAGCGTGAAGTTGCTATAGTCATGAACATGCATATTTTGACCTCTATTGACCGCTCCACCGTAGCTTTGCACGGCTTTCTCGCATGTTTCCCTGAAAACGGGACGATGGACATTTATCAACAGGTGTACAAGTTCTCCGTCTGTTTCCCGGTACACCAGCATGGGGTCGGGGTCAACCACCCATGCTATCACTCATCTTAAGGCAGCTGGAGGCCACCCCGCGTTACCGCTTTCTCAGAGCTTGAGCCACCCTAAGCTGCCTATTGTCACTTCCCTTCGCCGTTCCCCAGCCAGCCACAGTCAACTCTAAATACTTCCCTGGGGTAAACTAGCGTCCAGTAAATCGACTCGTTTCCACAAAGTTTTCATGTCGTGTGAATTACTTTAAAACCATCACCCGACATTAATTATTCCAATACGTCCACACTATACCCTCTACAAGATGCATTGTGCCTTATCAATCATTTTGTTAAGCCCTACTGTTCGCTCAACGTGAGTTAGGTGATCTTTAATGACTTCATATAAGGGGCCTAGTTCTTGCCATCTTACAACATCATAGTGAACAAACATAATTCAGCCTGTATTTACAAACAGTATCCCAAACAAAATAAGGAAAGCTGTACAAACAAGACACAGTCCTTCGAAACGTTTGCCATGAATACCACATTTTCTACATATATAATCACACACAGTGAGCACCATCCAAACACACGTGGCAGCCTACCCTACTACTTTTGTGATCTTGGTGTGCTGAATACAACATGCATGTGTATTACCATTTCTCTATTCCCAGTTTTGCCTCCCACCATTTTCTCAGATAGTGGTGCTGGTGCATGTAGCAAGGGACATGGACTGTTTTTAAGTTAACAAACATATCCCAGGTGGACAATGGTTCTCTGTGTTGGAAACTGCAATTTAACACTCACTAGCGACATCATTTTCATGACTTAGTACAGTTCCTGATACCACAATGTAAACTTCTTCACCTTACCATGTTGGATGTATGGGGAATAACTCGAACTGTCATGGCATTTTTCTTCCATACACCACCTCACACACTGAGAGACCAGTGCTGTCATTTACTTTGGAATTTTATTCCACTACAAAGTATGGTAAGTAAACACCCCAGTCATTGTGTTGACTGTTGACGTAACAACTCAGCATCTTAGTGATTGTTCAAGGAACATGCTACATCCTTCCATAACCCTGTGGATGCAATGTGCTGCTTCTTAGTATGCAAGAGGTGAAATAGTTGTTATTTTACTCTGAATTTAGTTGGTGACTTTATCAGTGAGTATCATGTCAGATATCCCAAACTTCATAAACCATTTGTTTACCATGATTTATGCTACTGTCGTTGCTTGCTGATTTGGAATTGTGATCATTGCAACATAATGTGAAAAATGATTTATAAGTGTCAGAATGTAGCAGTTCCCTGCTAATGCCTGGCTAAATGATTCAAAGGATATCCATTTCAATCATCTTTAAGAGCTTGGTTGCCTCTGTCAACCTTTGATATGGTACACATTGATGACTTAAGTCTGTAAATTGAGCGCATGGCAAACAGTTTCTCACATACCGACCTACATCCAGTTTCCATGGCATCCACCAGCAACACTCAGCTACTCTGTTGTTTGTTGTCCCATGTGCTCCATGAACTTTTTCTAACAGTTCCCCTTGTAGCGCACTAGGCACTGCGATTCATGGCCCCAGCCTTGTTGTCCTACATCACAAGCCATCACAAATGACAACAACTTTCATCTGTGGTCTGCATCTTCTGCCATTCCTCAAGGGTATTACTCCATACCCACAACACGCCAATTTTCCTACTCAGTTCATCCGTCTTACTATGTTTATTACCCACTTTGTGAACAACTTCAAAGGCCAATTCATTTTGCTTCAGTGCCCAACATGTCAGGCTACTTGATGGATGCCTTAAACCAACCAAGCATTTTCAAATCAGATGGTCTGACAATATGCCTGAAGTATGCAACGTCTTATACAGGGTGAATCAGGAGGAGAAGTACATGCTTTCAGGAGTTAGAGTATAAGTAATTGTGAACAAAAAATTTCATACAGACATATGCCCCATTCAGAAATGTTTCTCAGGAAGAACACATTTATGTCACTTTTACACGTTTTTCTTGAATAAATCGAAAGTTGCTCCCTTCAGCGGAAGTGTGTCACAGTACAAAATTTAACGAAACAAATTTCCCAAAAAAAGGTCATATTGATTTATGTTCTAGCACTAATAATTGGCATGAAGAAAGTGCGAGAATATCAAAAATCTCATGTGATGCATGCACACTATATCTTAGGAAGTCTTTGTAGGCCAATTTGAGGTAGTCTCCCAATTTGATAGTGTCCTGCGTCAAACTGTTCGTCTCAACATCTTCTACTCTGCTGTGGTACATTGTAAACAATGACAATGTTTGAGTAACAGAAAATAGATAACAATGTACATTAAATGTGTTCTATCTCGGAAACCATTCCGGCTAAGGTACTTGTCCATAAGCTTTTTGGTCAGAATCACTAATAAATACTCTTACTCCACAAAACATGTACCTTTCTCCCTGATTCACCCTGTGTAAAACTTAATATTTCAATCTTTACTTCTTCAGCAACTGCACCAGTGGTCACGTAATATTCACGAATCCCTTTACAAAGTTCCTGCAGCAATTGCTAATGCTAAGAGTGACAAGTTCTTTACTTGTTTGTGGTGCCGGGAAACTTCACACAGCATACATCAATCTCAGATTCATTTCACACCATTCTGGCTATTCACATTTCCTGAGTAGTTAGCTTCCTGTAATGGAAAACGGCCTATCTCGATGCTCATAGTAGGTACATGGAATGCAATCTCCACAAAGCGTCTTTTAACCACTGCACATATTCCTTGATAGCCACTCAAAATACGATAATACAGTCAAGGTATACCATGTATTGTTGAAGCTTTAAATATTTTGACGCTCCATCCGGCAGCTGCTGAAACATGGCCAGTGCATTCTTTAGACCAAATAGAATTTACTGATATTGGTAATGCCCCCAACAGAATGTAAATATTGCCTTTTGCAAGGCCTCTGGCACTAACTCCAATAATAAATACTCTTCAGGTCTACTTTGCAAAAGTATTTACAATGACCTACATTATACAGAGTATTTGCAAGCTTCGGCTTCAGAGATGCATCCATAATTGTTCTACTGTTCAAGCAGCCTTAATCACAAGGGGACCTATATTTCCTAGTGCTGTCCATCAATTTTTTTGGGTACCATAATACCACTGCTCCCCGCGGACTAGTACTTTCTTCTGTCACGCCAGCATTCAATAGCCGGTTAATAAACTCTTCCATTTTTGATAAAGAGGGTGTTCCACAAGAGTCTTGGTACACAGGTGATTTGTATCCAGTTAGATCTTGTGCTGTGTTATGAGTGATCCCAGTAATGGTCCATGAGGATAAAATGAGTCCTAAAACTCTACTAATAGCTTATCGGTGGCCATCCTGTATAGTCATTTCAGATGCCCAATTTTGGCACATAATGCAGCTGTACAGACAGCTTGATTATTTATAAGGTCCACACTCAACTTGTCTAAATTATTATTGTTCAGACCATCCAGATTATCAACTAATAATTCTATTGCCAAACACACTGACAGGCGCCATACACTCACCATCTGGTTCGTATGTGTGTATAATAGTCCTGCATATAAAATATAGTGGTCCGTGTAATTCACCATTGTCCTCTAGTGGTTCTGCCACATATATTATGTTGACTGGTAATTCCATACCTATGCTTACCCAAAGTAATGTCTCTGGGTCCTGCGGAATTTTATGATGCAAATAGAGTCTTACTGACTTTTTACATGGTTTGATTGTTCGTCATTCATGATAGGAGAACCTTGCAACAGCGAGTCATTGGGTACTGTCTACCTCAACCTGAACAATGATGCACGGAGTTCCACTGTGAGTTGCCAAAGATAAATTTTTGCATGATGTCTATTCAAAAAATCCAACATTACTCTCTCAGAACTGTGTGCAACAATAACTTATCTTCTCTACAATCCATACATGAGTTAAGCAACACACTACACTGCATATGTCATCACAGCACTGGAATTTGCTTGGAATGCTATCTGGTCTATTTGGAGTTCTCGTTTGTGTTAAATGAACAATTACTTTGTTCATAGCCATTTTATTTCTTGCTCGTATGAGACCGTTCTCGGTGCCCAACCAACATTGTAGTTGGCGACTGCCTCTAACTGTGACCTCAACGCCCATATCTATAACACATCATGACTACAAAAAGTAATGTCCTTTTATTCCTGTACCCCTGGCACTATGTCTCTCTTCCAGATCTGAGACCACCTCAATGGTTGCAGTAAGGTCGTTCAGATTTTCTGTATGTCCCCTCCTTGACAGATTTGGTTCAAGCCCCCTCAGGGAATAATTCAATGTTCTATGTTCCACTTCTTCAACAATATTTTGCTTGTCATTCTCAATCAACTCGTAGGTGCTACCTTTTATTTCCTTTCTCCTGTTGAGAAAACTTTCTACTGATTCATTTCGCCTTTGCTACACTCCACTCAGCTGTTCATGAATGGATAGGCAAAATTTTGTTTCCTTACAGCGCTGCACTAGCCTTTCGTTAAGCTGCTTCAATGTATGTGCATTCCTTAAGTCTTTGTTACATATCACACATGCTATGCTTCACCTGTTAAGCACAACGTGGTCATCTATAGCAGTTGTTCATCTGTCCAGAAACCCAGCCTTTCAGCTGTTTCCAAGTAACCTGTGAATGCCAGCACATCCTCCACTGTCTTGCCCGAGAAATGGTTAACCACACTGGCAGCAGTTAAATCCAACAAAGGAGTGGTTAACTGGACGAAGTTCTATCTCTCACCATCTACATTACTGACCAGAAAAACAGTGCCTATCTAACTGCTTCCAGAGGCAACAAGACTTTAACTTCCAATATTCCGCGTAATTAATGACCAAATTTAAAAATTTAAACTGCTGTAAAATCTACCCATTAAATGGTATAATGTTATGCTAAACGGTCAACACAGTAATACAAGCATTATACTTAGAAACTATCTGTTGCCTCCAGGAACCATAATTGTTGGCGCGCATATAATAGACTTTTTTCGTCCATTATTTGAGAATGAGAGCACTTAAGAACTTCCAACAAACTTTAAACATCATTTCAAATCTTTACGAAACTTTCCCTTACTGGCATGGCCCACAAAATGATGAAAGAAAAAAAGTTTATTGGTTATTAAATTTTCGCAGTTGATGCACTAAAACTGCGACATCAGGCATAAAGTTTTAATTTGTTACTTTTTTATAACTAGAACTATTCGTAACACATTTTGTAGATGGTATTAACATACATACCGCTGAAAGTTCCTTCCAAGTTATATAACATTATGACGTCGTTCATGAGGTATAATATCACAGACATTTAGTTACATGAAAAATATAGCTTCTGCTTTAAGTGGGTTGCAGTAAAACTTCAACATCACGCAATACGTTTAAATTTGTTATGTATTTATTACTAAATCTCTTCGCAACATACTTTGTTGACAGTGTTTACGTATCTTATTGAAAATACTTGCAAAATTATGTAATTGTATGATACATAACTCGTGAGATATGACGCTATAAACATTGAATGCATGAAAAACTTGCTTCTGTTTAAAATGGAACCTAAGTTATATAGGTAATAGAGATCTAGTGTTTCCTAATGAGAGCACTTAACGATTTCAAACAATCTATAAGAATAACTACAAAAATTTTCTAAATTTTTTCTCCCTTACGTACTTAACGTCAAATACCAAATATGACACTTGAACTTGTCTTTCATATGTGACTGATTATTTACAGAATAGGTGGTTTACTGGTAGCAACTAATTGCTTATGCATTTGTGAGGTCTCTGCCTTTAACAATCTATTTCATCCACCAGAGGCTGGATCGCCTCCTCACCTCCTAAGGAGTCTTTTCACAAACTATGCAAACTATTACTACAGAATAAAAATACATAAATAGAGAAAACACAAAGCAATAATACAGGCAGTCATAATAGTAACACCCTGACTCAGTTTTTATGCCTGATCATATATCTTAATTCCATACACCGTTCAGCAAAATGACCATATGGTCGGCAAATATAACGCTTAACTGATGCTAACTGCATGTACAGCGTGCTGTGGTCCATTAGCGTTTCCATAAAACTCTGAAAGATTGGTGGGTGCTTGAAGCCCCAAACTTTCCACCCTGAGGATTCTATTACAGTCTTTTCTCCCCATAGTTCCCCTTGAACACGGACAGGAGAAGGGAATGCGATAATAAGTCCACTCACCACACTGTATTCTTCAAGCTGCAAGCTGGAGCTTGCGATGGTACACTCCACCCAGCCATTCATGACAGCCAAAACCATTGACAAGCTGTAGCAGAGGTGTGGTGCAGGGTGACTGTGGTGATCTGCCATGAGAATGGTGTTGTGAAGCAGTTTCTTTATTCTGCAGTAAGAACTACACATCAAAATTAAATGGCTCCGAGCACTATGGGACTCAGCTTCTGACGTTATTAGTCCCCTAGAACTAAGAACAAGTTAAACCTAACTAACCTAAGGACATCACACACATCCATGCCCGAGGCAGGATTCGAACCTGCGACCGTAGCGGTCTCGCGGTTCCAGACTGCAGCGCCTAGAACCGCACAGCCACTTCGGCCAGCGAACTACACTCGAACGTTGTCAGTGATCCTAGTTATGCAGGCTAGTTTCAGCTGGTAGAAGCGTTCTAGTGTCAACATGGGCTTGTTTTACAAACACCACTTGGTGAGTGGGCTAGCACTGTTGGTTCTGGACAAAAAAAAAAGCGCTGAAATCAGCAGTGTCAGCTCACATTTGATTTAACTGCACATACTATATTCAAGGTCACACCTGGAAAGAGAAGAAGGAGGGGAGGGGAGGAGGAGTGGATGTCAGTTGCCAGAGGACCCCCATTTCTCTCTGCTAGTAGGTAGTAGTAGGCCTCTGCTCTTTACTGAAAAGAAGAGTAGGTTGTCTGTACCCTGTAGTGGATGGAGAAGTTTTGTTTCAGTATTTATTTATAATTAATAATGTACATCGTTTATTAGCAATAATTCCTCAATCTCTATTTCTTATCTCTCTAGAACAATTTGTTATCTGCATGTAATATATTGAGAGCATCAGGATGACCCATAGCGACCATCAGAGATTCTGTTCTGTAATGAGAGGACCTTAATTTGGTAAGTTGGTATGCAGTTGTACTTTCCTGATGTGTACACACATCGTTTCTTGTAGAAAAAGAAGCATTCAATACAGATGCAACTGCACATTGTGAATAATAAGCTGCCTGACGCTAAGGTAAATTGATTCCATTGCGTGCATGTTGCACACACGTCGCACTCATGTTGCATAGACATTCCACACACAACATGAATGTCGCACGCGTATCATCCCCCAAACACTTCATACAAGTGTGTTAATGCGTCCATTTTTGTAGAAAAGATAGTGCAGATGAAACTGTAGATTGGAAACTATTAGGTGTCTGGCGGTAACATAACAAATTGATTCAAACTTTCCTTATTTGTGAGCAATTGCGTTTTTACTGTGTAAATAGCGAAATAATACGTGGTAAGACACTTTGGTATTATAATGAGTATAAATTAATAATATCATAACATATACGGAAAAATGGTAGTAAATATTAATGGTAGCGATTTTCTGCCCAGAATCGGGAGTGCTATCCTACTGTGGTGTCCCACAGGCACAGGTGACCGATGTGAGGTGACATCATCCACGCAGGGAACCACTATTTAGTTCCACATTGTACTGAGAAACAGTAATGATCCAGCTGCCTCTGGTGCCACGCACCGTTCATTGCATGCTACACAGACCTGTACATCATATATCAGCACTATGGCCGCTGCGCTAATAGCAGCCCGCTTTGTTTTTCCTACTCGTCTGCGTCAACTTGCATTTTGCTACACACTGAGCAAGCTACCAGTCATCATCCCACCTAGAAATTATGTATCCTCTTACAATCACTCAGCGGCGACCCCTTCCCGTATAGCATAGCGTCATCAGCAAACAGCCACAGATTGCTGCTCGCTCTGTCTGCCAGATCATTTATGCATATACAGAACAAGGACGGCACTATAACACTTCTGATGAAACCTTTTTCTCTCCATTAAGAAAAACTTACCAAGTTCTACTTCATAAGAAATCATGCAGCCATTAATGTGCTGGGAACCTAATATGTGTGTGTGTGTGTGTGTGTGTGTGTGTGTGTGTGTGTGTGTTTTTGTTGGGGCTTATGGGCGCTCAACATCGAGGTCATCAGCGTCCTGACACACATTAAAAGGAACGAATGTGAAGAGACCTAATAAAACTGAAAAATACTCTCAAAAAAAGCAAGAAAAGAAGGAAAATACTATATAAGAAAGTAAAACCAAAGGAAAGGGAAACCATAGTAACAAGACTGCCACACAAAATTGTCATTGGCTGGCCACTTACATAAAATATGAGCGAGCTTGTCACACAGTGAGCAAATTAAAATCCTCTCTCTAAAATCTTTGTAAAAACATTTGACATGGCACAGAACTTTAAAACTTTAACCACATTCGTCCGAGTGTTGCCTAAAATAGATGGCAGGTCCGCTGGCAAGTCAGCCGCGGCCCGCTGGTCAGAAAATAAAACACAATCCAATAAAACGTGGCGCACAGTGACCTGAACGCCACAAGCACCACACATTGGAGGGTCCTCCCGCCGGAGCAGGAAGCCGTGCGTCAAAGGGCTGTGGCCTATTCGAAGCCGCGTGAGGAGAACCTCGTCCCGTCGATGGGGCTGAAAGGAACTACACCACACACGCGTTGTGGGCTTGACTATACGGAGCTTATTGTCAGTCACTTCCAGCCACTCATCCTCCCACCGACGCATGACTCGTGAGCTCAACAGCGAGGTGAGTGCGTGCAAGGGGATAGCACACTGAGATACTTGTAGTTCGAGACACGCCTCCTTGGCTGCGAGATCTGCCCTTTCATTCCCAGCAATGCCGACATGCCCCGGAACCCAGCAGAAAGCTACAACCTTCCCCAGTCGCTGTAGTCGGAGGAGAGCATCCTGGATGGTCTGGATACAAACGTTGCAATGAGTGAAGGGCACTGAGTGAATCGGAACAGACAAGAAATTTAGGAGAGGAAGAAAGCCTCATCTGCTCCAGTGCCCGCAAGATCGCAGACAATTCTGCATCAAAGACAGTAAAAGTCTGAGGCAGTCGGATCTTGAGGACACGATCCGGAAAAACAACTGAGCAACTAACGGAATCCCGTTGTTTCGATCCATCCGTAAAAACAGCTACATAGTCGTGGTGCTCAGATAAAATGGCAGAAAATGCTGCATTAAAAACGGTGCAATCTCTCTTGTACTGCAATAAATCTAGGGTGGCAGGCGGTTAAAATCCAGGAGTTGGGGTTGTACAGATTCCACACCGAGGGACTCTAGCACACGTTGCACACGGATCCCAAACGGCAACGTAGCCCGGGGACGGCGGGAAAAAAGGTGGTCCAGAGGTGGATGGGCAACAAGATGGTGAGCAGGCGAGTTGGGAGCTGCAAGAAACTTACATGCCCGGCGCACAAGCAGGAGCTGCCGCCGGATGGTAAGTGGCAGTTCGCCAGCCTCAGCACAGAGGCTGGGTACGGGACTGGTCCGATAAGCACCCGTGGCCAGTCGGATCCCAGCATGGTGAACAGCGTCAAGGATCCGCAAATAAGACGGCCTCGCTGACCCATATACTGTGCACCCATAGTCCAGCCGTGAACGCACAAAAGCTCGATAAAACTGAAGGAGACGCGCCCTGTCCGCTCCGCAAGACCTGTGGCTGAGGCACTTGAGGATGTTCAGTGCCTTCAGCGTTCTGGCTTTCAAGTCACGTAGGTGTGGCAACCATGACAACCTGGAGTCAAAAATTAGGCCCAGAAACCGCACTGTGTCTCTAAAATGTAGGACAGTAGCCCCCATATGCAAGGCAGGCAACGTAAAAAGACGACGAGAACGATTAAAATGAACACAAACACACTTATCGGCAGAAAAGCGAAAACCCGTCTTTGAAGCCCACTCCTCTAACCGCCGCACTGTTAGCTGCAATTGACGGCTCGCGGTTGCAACACTAGAGGAGGAACAGAAAACAGCAAAGTCGTCCACAAACAAGGAGCACTGTACTGGACTCCTCACTGTAGACGTTATACTGTTGATGGCTATGGCAAAGAGGGTAACGCTTAAAACACTGCCCTGGGGGACACCGTTCTCTTGCTCAAAGCGATCAGACAGTGTGTTACCAACGCGGGTCCGAAAAAACCGCTGAGACAGGAAAGACCCAATGAAAATGGGGAGGCGGCCACGAAAGCCCCATTGATGCAGTTGTGCAAGAATACAGTGTCTCCAAGTAGTATCGTATGCCTTACTGATATCAAAGAAGATACCGATACAGTGATGGTGACGGAGGAAAGCCTGCTGAATAGCCGCCTCGAGGAGGGTCAGGTTGTCGACTGTGGACCGAAATTTTCGGAATCCACACTGAAAGCGGCTAAGGAGCTGTCTGGTCTCTAGCAGCCAGACCAGACGACGGTTAACCATCCGTTTCAGGGTCTTTCCGACACAGCTTGTCAAGGCGATACTACGATAACTACTGGGACATGTGCGGTCCTTTCCTGGTTTCAGGAGAGGGATGAGGATTGCCTCCCTCCACAAGGTGGGGAACACTCCTGTCTGCCATATGAAATTAAAACATTCGAGGAGGATTTCCTTTGACGCCGCTGGCAGATGTCGAAGCATGGAGTACCGGATGCGGTCGTAACCTGGTGCAGTGTCAGAAGTCTCAGTAAGAGCCGAGTCAAGTTCCCACATGGAGAAAGGGGAGTTGTAGGCCTCAGAACTGTTCGACCGAAAGTCCAAGTTTGCTCTTTCGACAGTCGCACGGTAGCGACGAAACGCTGGATCCTGGGTTGCAGTGGCAGTACTTTGTGCAAAATGCTCTGCCAGCGACTGAGCTATGGCTCTGGGTGTCGTTTGGAGGCATCCCTGGTTCAGGACTGCAGCTATTGGGAAACGGCTGCGTTTACCGGAAATCCTCCGGATGGCTTCCCATACTTTTGTGGAACGAGTGGAACGGTTGATGGCGTCCAGAAACTCCTGCCATGACCTTTTCTTGCTCTCTTTAATGACACGGCGTGCCCTGGCTCTCGCGATACGAAAGGCGGTAAGATTGACCGCTGATGGGCGGCATTTATATCGGCGAAGAGCCGCACGATTGTCCCGGATGGCTGAACGGCACTCTTCTGTCCACCAATTCACAAGGCGCCGCTTAAGAGTGCCAGAAGACTGTGGTATGGACAGGTCAGCAGCATGGTGGATCACAAGCGTGATGTGATCCACCCATTCCTGTACGCTGTTGTGGCGGTCAAAGACAGCCAACCGAGTGAACAGTGGCCAGTTAGCCCTGCCAATCATCCGCGATGGTGGCCGCTGCTCCAGCAATACACCATCCAGGAGATGAATGCGGATAGGGAAGTGATCGCTGGAATGTAGGTCGTCAATGACCTCCCAGTGAACGGAGTCAGTGAGGGTTGGAGAGCAGAAAGATAGGTCAATGGCTGAGAATGACCCTGTAGCACTAGAGAAATGAGTCGGAGTACCTGTGTTGAGGATGCACAACACTTGAGATGTTAGGAGGCTCCCCAAAATTCGACCTCGAGCGCAAAGAGAAGTGGAGCCCCACAGGACATGATGGGCATTGAAGTCTACCAGGAGGAGAAACGGGCGGGGGAGTTGGTCGATAAGATCTGTGAGAGCGTCTAAGGTCATTGCATCCAGAGGGGGTAAATAAAGGGAGCAAACGGTAAGCCTCCGACGGGAATAAATTTCAACTGCAACTGCTTGCAGGTCAGTATCCAGTGGGAAAGCAGAGGAGTGGTGGTCATTATTGACAAACACGGCGACTCCGCCTTTGGTCCTTTCTCCAGTCAGGTCATCTCGGCGATATAACGTATAGCCCCTTAGTACAGGAGCATCAGATGGTTTGAAATGCGTTTCCTGTAAACACAAGCACAGAGGGTGTTGCCGTGCTAGGAGGTTCAGTTCCTCCACATGTGCCCGGAATCCATTCATGTTCCACAGTATAATGAGAGCCATCTATCAGGGTGGAAGTACCTTCATTCTCACTTTCTGTAGGGGAGGAGAGCCCACAACAGGTGGAGGCTCAGTTTTGGGGCGAGATGATTTCCCCAGTCTGACATCAACCTCCATCGCCTCAGAAGAGGAGTCGAGAGAGACGTCAGAGAGAATGACATCCACATCAGCAGACTGTAGAACTTCAGTCTCCTTTAGTGGGCGGGTCTTCACCTTTGTCTTTGGCTTCGATTTTCTGGCCTGAGGTGGCATTGGAGCCAAAACTTCAGAAGCAGTAGGGGGTGTAGCAGCGCTGGGCAGTGCACAAGACTGGACCCAGGAAGGGGCAGGAAGTTCCATGATGTCAGCTACCACGGCCTGGTCAGAAGGCCGGGGGGGGGGGGGGGGGGGCAGCAGCAGGCTGCACAGGAACGGCAGCAGCACATGTACATTGACAAACGCAGGTGCTAGTGCTGACAGTAGCAACCTCCGTTTGTGTAGCGGCATCGGTTTTCAAGACTGGCTGTTTGAGAACGGAAGAAAAGGAAGCAGCGAACGTGGGCGGCTGCATGGACTTGTAAATTTTCTTCGCCTCACCATACGGGATGCGTTTTGTAGTCTTAAGTTGCTGGATCTTCCGTTCCTCAAGGAAAACTCAGCATTCCCTACTCCAGACAGGGTGATCCCCAGAGCAGTTGATACACTTTGGAGGAGAGGAGCAACCAACTCCCTCATGGGCGGCTTTACCACAGTTCCCGCAAGTGGCTTCCCCTCTACAGCTGAGAGTAGTGTGTCCAAAGTGTTGGCATTTAAAACACCGCATGGGGTTGTGGTAATAAGGCCGTACACTGAGACGTAGGAAACCTGCCTTCACATGCTCTGGCAATTTGGTGCTGTTAAATGTAAGGATAAATGAGTCAGTCTTTATGAGAGTACCATCCACCCGTTTCATAACGTGTTGCACGCCGACAATTCCTTCCCGGGACCATTCAGCCTTCAGTTCGTCTTGGGGAATGTCAACGAGATCTCTGCAAGTCACAACACCCTTGCTGTAGTTCAAGGTGTTGTGAAATTCAGTCTCTATCGCAAACTCCCCAAGAAATTGTGCCTTCTGAAGGTTCTGGACTTGCTGGAAGCTAGATGTTTCAACCAACAAGGTGCCTTTTCGCAAGCGCTTTACAGATTTTAATGTGCCATCAATACCTTCTTAGCCTTTCTGGATATAAAATGGTTAAACTTTTTCGAAACTCCCATCTTTTCTTTTAATTATAAGAAACACATTCTGCGAAGCAGCATGCGTTCTGTTACTACTACCTGAATCAGGAGGACTGGCTACACGAGCCCTCTTGTGAGATTGGGTATTAGAACCTACCAGCGGCCCACCCTTTCCGCTGGGAGGAGAAGAAGAAAAGTTCGAGGGTTCCATCGCGGTCCCACGAGCAGCTAGGGAACTAGGAGTCCACCTAGACAGAGCCCCGCGTGCCTAGGTAAGCCTTATACAACTGAGGTGCGGCAGGTTTCCCAGAGGTTGCCCGCTAACGACTGTTCCACCTCAACAGCCATGCATCTCATCAGCGCTCAGCACACCTTGAGATTGAGGTTTTTTTTATAGAGGTTTATTCCATCCTCGCGATCCGGGCGGTCAAGCCAAGATCCCCATTCCCTGAGACACACAACGTTCCACCGCCGCGCCGCACGGTGGTCGCTGAAGTACGCCCAGAGCTTACGGTGACAGGGGACTGGTGGCGCTTACCAGTCCCCAGCTCGGGAACCCCGGGGTCGCCAAGACCGTACCCAGAAAATGAATGCTGAGCCCGTGGGGGCACCTAATCTGTATGCTCTGATCTTCGTTAATAATGTGCAGTAAAGTACCATATAAAAGATTTCCCGACATGTAGGAATATGGAATGCTGTTGTTGCCCTTCATCAATGGTTCGCAGAATATCATGTGAGGAAAGGGCAAGTGGGGTTTCGCACAAGCGATCCTTTCTAAAGCCGTCCTCGTTTGTAGACAGAAGTCTTACCTTTTCAGGGAAATTTATTACATTCGACCCCAGAACATCTTCACGAATTCTACAGTGAACTGATGTGGAGGCTACTAGTCTGTAATTTTGCATGCCTGTCCTCGTTCTCCTCTTATAAACAGGAATCACCTGCGCTTTTTAGAGTAGTTAGGTACTTCGCGCTGGGCGGGAGATTCGTGATAAATGCAAGCTACGTATGAGGCCAACACGCCAGAATACTCTTTGTAAAAGCAAATTGGGATTCCATCCGTGCCCGGAAATTTATTTGTTTTTAACTTTTACAGTTGTGTCTCTGCGTCACGTATGCCGTTAACTATGTCTCCATATAGAACTCTGCGATGTGATCAAACGACGGTTTGTTCGTTCGATCCTCCTACGTGTATGATATTTCAGTGCGAAATTTAAAACTCTATCTTTCCCTTTGAAGTCTTGTATTGCCACACCATTCTTGTCAACGAATGACTGTATAGAAGTCTTCGACCCGCTTAGGGCTTTATGTCAGACTAGAATTTTCTCTGGTCTGGGCAAGATCTTTTGCTAAGGTATGACGGCGGAAGTTGTTGTGGACTCCACACATCTATCATCTTAAAGACGCTCTATTTCCTATTAACTTTCGCTACCCTCTTTTGCACGTTCTTTTTTTAATCGAGAGTGCCAGTCTCTGCTTCCTCAGCATTTTCCGAATATTGTTGTTAAACTACGATCTGTCTTTTCCGTATTTAATCGACATACTCGGAACATACTTCTCCAGATCGGAATTTACAATTAGTTTAATCTTTTTCCATGATTCCCCCACGTCCATCTTACTGGAATTAAATGATGTTCAGTCATTTCTTACTTTACATTGTTAGGAACGATGTGGATAATAAATCAGTTTATTACGTCATGTATTATTCGTAGGATCCTATGCAACAACAGCTTTCATCTCAGTCGCTCCTCAACCAGGGATCTTTATCTCAAATTGAAACATTAGCTGTTCTCCACAATGTCTCAAAGTCTGTGTCGACATTGCAAAAATACTGGGTAAATTATAACATCTATATGGTAAAATAAGTATATGACATATTCACCTGGAGCTGGGAAGCACGCTGCTACATACTAACGAAAACATAGTTGTCGAGAAAAGCAAGGAGATCCAAATCTCCAGGTAGTAGTGAAATCTCAGAACATTGTAGTGTTACATTTATTGTCTTCAGACCAAAGACAGATTTGGTACATTTCTCCTGGACACTCTGTCCTCGCAAGCCTCTTCATTTCCGAATAACTACTGCAGCCTACATCCATTTAAACCTGCTTACTGCATTCACGCTTGGCGTCCTTCTGCAACTTTTACCATCTCACTTCCCTTCGTTCCAAAACTGACAATGCTTCAGCACGAGTCTTAAGATCCAATATCTGTTAGTTAAATTTTACCATAAATTTCTATTTTCACCAATTGGATTCAGATTCAGTACCTCCCCATTAGTTACTATTGAAAGAAATCGAACATCATGTCAGAAGCTACTAAACGAAAAAATCGAAAGATTTTATGATCGATAGTAAAAGAAACAGGGATTGTCTAGTTCCAGCATTTAAAATGAGCCTTTGAAGGAAGTATGAGGTTATAGCAGTCGAGGTTTAAATGTGAGGAACCGAAGAAGAAAAACGAAAGAAGTGAGGCTGACAGCCTTTAGCCTCAGAACTGTCAAATTAGCCAGAAAGTAGATGTAAAACTGTAATAGGGATAGTGAAACAGCTACTTTCAAGCGGTAGACTTAAAATTGGCTGCTACGTGACAACTGTAGGACAGGAAAAGTGAAAAAATTAGAAATATTCTTTAGCATTAGCATAATATGTTAACACCTCTGGCGTTGAATATAACTGAATAGAGCTTGACACTAACTTTCTCAATACCTTGACACTTCACGGAACTAGAAACACTAGAACAGCCAAATTTTCCGGACGATCCATGATACTGGATTTCTTTTCAATAGAAAGAACTCAAGGAGTTACGTTTTTGTTTTTTCAGCATATGAGGAAAGTATATTACGCAGTCTGAAATATCAGAAATTATTCTTCACTTTGAAGTCACTATCGTTTGCGAACGTCCCAAAAAAACTCCTTACGCGAGGAACGATAAAGGCAGTTTCGTACGAGCAGTATGGATCCAGACACAGCGGCAGCAACGGTTAACAGTGCGCGTTTATTTGGCACTTCAGATACAACCAGTTCGTGTGTTACTGCATCAACTATGAAGAAAATTTTCTGTGCGGACAAACGTCAGTCCTTGCAGCGCTTTTTTCGACCTGTTCGGTCTGTGAATGAGGTATGCTTCTGTAGAATGAAGGATATGATAAATGGTCTTACAGCGTAATGTGATTACAAATTGTAAAATGAAATGAAAGAAGAGGACCAAATTAAGTTGCAAAATTTGCGAGTCCTCGTGAAATTCACAGCGGAGACGCTTACGCTATGAGTAAGCCTTCTTACTTACAGACTAATAGCCAAACAACCCCACATTATGAAGCTACACAAAAAGATTACAAATTTAGCTCCAGTCATCGCCACGCAGGATAATGACAAGGAATTTAAAGCCACCATCAACATAACGATACTGGTCCTAATCATACATAATAATATTTAAATTCCGTTAGCACAATTTTGAAACGCTGACAGTAGCTGAAAAGGATGAATACACATATAATTTTATATAACATTTTAAGCACTAAATGAGTATGAAAATTTTCAATCACTGCCAGGGAGTTATACAAACTATCTGAAGAAAAGTATCCGGAAATTATTAGTAGACATTAGTATGGGTTCTGCTCAGCCTTCGTAGGCAGCTTGAATCCTGCTGGGGACAGTTTTAGTTACGTGTCTGAATGTCTGTTGAGAGGTCGCAGCTCAGTTTTCCTCAACAGCCTAACCCAAACAAGGTAGCGTTCAATGCCAGGTTCTGCAATGTGGTTGCCGTTCTAACTAATTCCAAAAGTGTTCTATTTGTTTCAGTTCGGAACTCTTGGCATGCTAGTCGATTTCAGGATTCACAAATCATTGCCTCACATATACTGATCAGGTGGATTGTCACCAGTTAGCGTGTCCTATTTATTCCTCCACTGTATGCAATGCACATTTCTATAAACTGTGTTCATATCAAACTGTTTTTAACGTTTTCTTAAAAGCAATGAGAGAGGCATACCCTAACCACAAAAAAGTTCCATATCATTACATTACCTCCTTTGCACTTCACTGCTGGCGTTATATGCGATGGCAGGTAGTAGTCTCAAGGCATTCGAAAAACGCAACCCCTTCCATCAGATTGCCACAAAGTGTAGCTCTACTTGTGCTCAGCTCTACCTAATAAACATGAACAGTATATCTTATAGTAATGTCAACTTTAAAACGTCTTAATACTGTAAATATAAGTTGCTGTAATTATAAACGTAAAGTACAATATAAATTAACAAACCTACAACTAATTTACAGCGCAGAAAACGACAGCAACAAAACAAGGTTGCCAGTCAGAGGCACAGGAAGCCATTTTTCTGTGTAACCATCTCCTCCTGCCCCCTCTTTCTGCCTCCTCTTGCCCCTTATGTCTGTTCATCGCCTGTTCCTCCTTCTCTCAGTCCATTTTCTCCTCATCCCTCTCTGCCCATCTCCTCTCCTCTCTTCCACTTCATCTCACCCTGCCCCCTCCCCCTGTCCATCTATCCCTCCTCTCAATCCATCTCCTCCACATGCACTCCCAATCCATCTCCTCCTAACCCTGTCCCTGTCCCTGTCCATCTTCAATTTCTTCCCTTTTCCTCTATCTGTTTCCTTCTGCTCCAACTATTTCACCAACATACCTGTCATCAATGGCTTGTAAACCATTTTTTTCCTCTGAAGTATAGGTTGCAATTCAAGCAGGTCGATAAGGCACGCCGCTAGTACTCTAACACAATAAGAATATTGTGCAGGAAAGCCTACATGGCAGGGGCTTAAATGCTGTTTCTCACCGCTGATATGAAGCTGCCCTGCAGGGCAGGTCGAGAAAACTGGTCAGCACTATACTCACACAACATGCCCACCATGCAGGGCAGCTTTTACAGCAGGGGCTGAAAAAGCGCGTTTATGCCCTGTCTCTACTGATATTGGAGCTGGGATTTTATAAACCCAAACTACTGACACTCATGAAGTTGCTGGACATTATATATATACGCCGTAAATATTGTCAGTTAAAAATTACCTAAATCATACAAAGAAAAATTCCATTTCAAAGAATCCATATGGCTCCGTTCCGTTTACAGTTAACGTCGAAACATCTGTACATCTGTAATCTGTATGTGGACACACGTCCACACGCGAAATAAAGAAAACTGTACTCCTAAATATTCAATTCCAGTGTGTGCAAGATAAATCTTTTCGATCTACTCTTCCTTCAGGGCAGAGTTGGTTTAGTTTTAAGTGACGAATCCAATTTTTCGTCTCCTTTCTAAACGGAAACTTATATTGAGACACTTTAGATACTTACCAACGTTCCAGACTATAGACGACTATATAACACCAAGTCATTGTAAATCAATTTCCATCGGAGAGAAATAGAGTAAATCCGAAATAGCCACGGAGGTCGTGAACTGAACGAGCCGAACACAGGATAGGCTCTTGCAACAATCTGCGATCTTTTTCGGACCCGTGCTCACATCTGCACAATATCTGTGTTAATGGTTCTGTAAGTAGTCAATATTCTCCACAACGCATTGGACTAATGAAAGACGTGTACACGCTGGGTACTGTGACAACTCTCACACGAGAATAGAATCAAGAGAATGATATTTTCCCTCCAGTACTTAATGTGGTACCATACACACGATATTCGATTCGTACATCGAATTGTCAGGGGAGACAAAACATAGATGCTTCATTGAGGGCCGGTTTAAGGCCAAAGCGACACAAGACGCCACTTGGGGAGTCAAACTGACAGGAGTGCCACAGCTGTAAGAGTCTTGTACAGGACGTATCACAATTAGTAGCGGACGCTTGGAACTCCAACCTACAAGATTTGTATACAGTGCATATCACAGTTATCTGTAGTAGCAAAAAGTGACACGTATGAAAGTGTGTGACGGAAAAGGGGCCAAGGGGAAAGAGAGAGCGGGTCCTCAAATAACCAGTCGTTTGTGCAGAAAAGTATTCTCGAAATAGACCTGTTTTCATGTGAAACCTGAGAGGAAGAATGTGTCATCACCATCGAGACACAGCTCGTCTTCAACCGTAATAAGTTCAAAGTAACGGTATCTGTTTACAAAGTTATGGGTGCAGTATTCTGAAAAACGTGCTGTGTGCTCTAGTTGACTTCTGTGAATGCGGCCAGCTTATGTGACACGCTAGAACGGCTGCAGAAGGACAATCGGGACTACTTTCGAAAGGTGTAGTTTCATTGCCCGATAATGCCAAGCCGCATGCGCTCTCTACCAGGCGCCATTTGGTCCGGTGTCTGGGATGACTAGAGAAGCACCCTCCACCAGTGTGCGATTTGCAGGGGGGATGGGGGGGATTCCCCCCCCCTTCTGCATCAGAATATCCCCTCCTCTGGTTTTAGTTTATGTATCCCAACCTGGGATGTTTATTTCCCACGCACTGGAGTAAAACATTACATATAATTTAAATTTGTGGAGCCGAACACTGAAAGTTTTTAATAAGTCTTACTATTAACACTATTAATATGTTTCAGTTTTCTATCATCAGAATAAGTACAACTGTTCACAAATGTGCTTCTACGTTTTGAATTCCCCTCGTATATCTGTACACGCATGATTTTGTAAATAAGCTTTACCTATAATGTACTTTTAAAGATATAACAAGGGATGGCTTTTCTGATAATGCATACGTGTCAATAGTGAGTTTCGGCATTAACGTCTATTTATAAATAGCTGTTTAACCATGCGTAACACCACGGTCCAAGCTAGTAACATATATAATTCTACTAACCCCCTAAGACATCCCCCCCACTGGTAGAAGCACAAATCGCACCCTGCCCTCCACACAGTACTGTTGTCACACTCAGCGACCCGTTCGTACCGTTAAAGAAGCAGCTTGCAGGTCGCCACTTCCTAAACGATGCTGACATTCAAGAGGCTGCTTTTAAGTGACTCCTGGACCTAGAGTGATTTACTTTATGTTGGTCTCCACACACTGGTTTACGAATGGAACACGTGCTTATACATTTGCGGTGGCTATGTGGAAAATCAATAACTACGTGTGGCTATGGATACTACAGTAACTTTGTGAGTCTCCTTCATTTCTTCAATAAAGCTTTTGCTATAGAGGACTTGTTACCTTACCCTCATATTCCCATGCTTTCCGACGATGTACCTGAATCACTCAAAGATTGATACAACATGATAACGTATTTCTTCTGATACTACTACTCTGTGTACTTTATCTGCAGCAATTCCGATGGGTTTACTTCATACTAGGAATCAATGGGCCAAGCTACGCAGTTCCGTTATTCCCAGTTGGAATAAAGAACTTTTTCTTTATTCCAACTGGGAATAAAACAATAGTGGGTGCGATAGGATTCGTTACTAGTATCATGTAAACGTTGACACAGAGGAAAATTCCAGGCTTTATAATGAAAGCCAGCACAGACGCACAAACAGAGAGCAAATGAAGCTATTCATTGCAGTATTCATTATAGCTTCCCATGTCGATTTAAGAAGAAAAAGAGAAGGGCATATGGTTTTGTACAGGTCCAAACTTAATACAATTCTGGGTGGGTATACTCATAAAAATCCGAATTGAAAATCATATATTATATATCTTATACGTTAAGTTTTGCCTCAGTGGAAGTATTCATTAATTTTATTTTAAAATAATCTGTAATAAGATTCTGCGACAATTCTACAAATAAATTAAACGTTCACTGCACAAAACTTGCAATAAGAATTACGTAAGATGTACACCCTTGACCTCCGTGGAGACAACAGTCTAAGCAAATGTGCACACTAACGACATCTTCAATACATGTTTACTAATTTATATATAAATGATAACAATGTTAATACAATATTATTATTCATAAATGTACGATGAACTATGAACCTTCCTCGACAGGGATTGCCGCCTTTTCAGCAGTTTCAAGGGAGTCACTCTGGATGATTGACTGATCTGGCCTAGTAACCTCAACCAAAACGGCCTTGGTGAGCTGGTGCTAAGAGCAGCTGAAAGCAACGGGAAACTACAGCCGTAATTTTTCCCGAGAGCTTGCGTCTCTGCTGTATGGTTAAACGATGGTGGCATACTCGTGGGTAAAATATTCCGGCGGAAAATAGTCCCCCATTCGTATCTCCGTTCGGAGACTACACAGGAGAATGTCGTTATCAAGAGAAACAAAACTGGCGTTAGAACGTTGTATGGAATTTTAGATCCCTTAATCTGGCAGATAGGTTAGAAAATTTAAGAAGGGAAATGGATTGGTTAAAGTTAGATAAATTTGCGAATTTGAGAATTTCGCTGGCAGGACTTCTCCTCAGCTGAGTGTGGAGCTATAAATACAAAATCAAACTGCTGTAATGCAATAGTGGGCTTAATAATTAATAAGAAAATAAGAATGGCAGTAAGCCACTATGAACAGCGTAGTGACGCATTATCGTAGCCAAGATAGACAAGAGGCCATAATCGATCACAGTAGTACAAGTTTATATGCCTACTAGCTCTGCAGATGATGAAGACAATCAAGAAATATGTGAGAAGATAAAATAAATTGTTCAGATAGTTACATACTGACTTATATTGGCCACACAAACCGCAGCCGGTCATTGGCTTCACTCAGTCCAGCCTTCCACGCTTTCCTGTCACCTGCATCTTCATCTCCCAGACCCAATACCTGCATGTCTCCCATGGTATTATCCTTCCATCTCATTCTCGGCCGTTCCAATGGCCTCTTTCCTTAAGCTTCTCCATCCGTTACAGCCTTTATTACCATGTTCTCCCTTCACCTCCACACATGTCCGTACCATCTCAGTCTTAATTTTCACACTCGCTACGACGTGAGGAAGTGCGTATAATTGTCTGAGTTCTCTGTTTCTGCTTATTCTCCTCTGTTCATTTTCTTTCACTGTTCTATATATTTTTCTTAGCACTTTATTTTCAAAATTGATGAGTTTTTTTGTCTGCTTTCTTTGTCAGGGTCCATGTCTCACTTGCATAGCACACTATTGGCTTGATGATAGTCTGATATACTCTTATTTTGCCTGCGTTGATAGTAACTTCGATCTTATGATGTTGTGCATAGCTCCTAGACATCTTCCCCCAGCTTGAATTCTTGTTACTACCCCTTGTTCTATACGTTATTGTTGGTTGATGTTGACAGCGAGGTACGAGAATGTGTCTGTCTTCTGTGCTGTTAGATTTCCGATTTTTAGATGATTTGGTCCTAAATGAGCCCTTCATCCTAGTACCAAAAAATTTGTTTCACTTTCATTTGTACTTAGACCTACTTTCTTAGCTTCTTCCGTTAGCACAGCCCCATTTTCTCCAGGTCTTCCATGTTCTTTCCTATCAGCACAATATCATCCGAAAAAGCCTGGACATTAAGCTTTTTTCCTATGGCGACTCCTGCACTTTCACATGTTACTCACCTCATGGTGTTCTTGAGGGCCAAATTGAACTGGGATGGTGATAAAATATCTCCCTGCTTCACTCCTGTTTTTACTTCAAACGCTTCTGAGAACTGCCACTGTACTTTCATTCTACTCTATGATTTCGTCACACACATTTCAGTTAGATTTATTAGCATTTCAGGTATCCCATAGTCTGTCATTATCCTCCACATTTCCTCTCTTACTATGACATCATATGCTTTGTTGAAATCTATAAACACGCAGATGGTATCATGATTGTTCTCCCAGTTCTTATCTGATATCTGTCTTATGTGAATATTTGGTCGATTGTTTATTTATCTTTTCTGAACTCTGTTTGTGCTGTGTCTAATATTTCCTCAGTGTATGGGTTGAGTCTCTTCAGTGCAATTCTTGATATTACTTCACAGCATGTGCATAGGAGAGATATCCCTCTGTAGTTCTCTGTCGGCATTTTGTCTCCTTTCTTATATATGGTACAGACAGCAGCAGTTTTCCATTCCTCTGGCATTATTTCATTCCTCCATATCTCTTTTATTAGTTCTGCTAACCATTCATGTGTCTTTTCTCCCCCTTCTGTGGTGAGCTCTGCTGATATATCTATGCCAGGGGCCTTCGCATTTTTTAGTGTTTCTTATTCACTCAATCACCTCCATCAGAGTTGGCTCTTCGACTAATTGTTGTGCGTTCTGACTGTTTTCTACCTTGTTTTCGTTGTTGTAGGTATCTTCCAGGTTGTTCAGCAGTTCTTTGAAGTATTTCCTCCAGTTCTCTAAATTTCCTTCATTCGTAGTAATCAGCTTTCCATTCTCGTCCTTCATTTTTACAGGCTTAGCTCTGTACTCGTTTCTATAGCTATTCATTCCCTGTAAAACCGTTTACTATTGTTCTGGTTGTAGTCCTCCTCAGCCTTCTCTATCTGCCTATGTATGAATGTTCTTTCATCTCGTTTTGTTATGCTCTTCATTTCTCTCGTGGGTTTCCTGTATGTCGTTTGGGTTTCACGGTTGTTACTGTTCACCATTGCCTGTCTGGCTCTCTTCCTGTCCTGTACTGCTTTTCTACATATTTCATTGAACCATGATTTGCACTTCATAATCTACATTCACATCTACATTTATACTCCGCAAGCCACCCAACGGTGTGTGGCGGAGGGCACTTTACGTGCCACTGTCATTACCTCCCTTTCCTGTTTCAGTCGCGTATGGTTCGCGGGAAGAACGACTGTCTGAAAGCCTCCGTGCGCGCTCTAATCTCTCTAATTTTACATTCGTGATCTCCTCGGGAGGTATAAGTAGGGGGAAGCAATATATTCGATACCTCATCCAGAAACGCACCCTCTCGAAACCTGGCGAGCAAGCTACACCGCGATGCAGAGCGCCTCTCTTGCAGAGTCTGCCACTTGAGTTTATTAAACATCTCCGTAACGCTATCACGGTTACCAAATAACCCTGTGACGAAACGCGCCGCTCTTCTTTGGATCTTCTCTATCTCCTCCGTCAACCCGATCTGGTACGGATCCCACACTGATGAGCAATACTCAAGTATAGGTCGAACGAGTGTTTTGTAAGCCACCTCCTTTGCTGATGGACTACATTTTCTAAGCACTCTTCCAATGAATCTCAACCTGGTATCCGCCTTACCAACAATTAATTTTATATGATCATTCCACTTCAAATCGTTCCGCACGCATACTCCCAGATATTTTACAGAAGTAACTGCTACCAGTGTGTGTTCCGCTATCACATAATCATACAATAAAGGATCCTTCTTTCTATGTATTCGCAATACATTACATTTGTCTATGTTAAGGGACAGTTGCCACTCCCTGCACCAAGTGCCTATCCGCTGCAGATATTCCTGCATTTCGCACAATTTTCTAATGCTGCAACTTCTCTGTATACTACAGCATCATCCGCGAAAAGCCGCATGGAACTTCCGACACTATCTACTAGGTCATTTATATATATTGTGAAAAGCAATGGTCCCATAACACTCCCCGGTGGCACGCCAGAGGTTACTTTAACGTCTGTAGACGTCTCTCCGTTGATAACAACATGCTGTGTTCTGTTTGCTACAAACTCTTCAATCCAGCCACACAGCTGGTCTGATATTCCGTAGGCTCTTACTTTGTTTATCAGGCGACAGTGCGGAACTGTATCGAACGCCTTCCGGAAGTCAAGAAAAATAGCATCTACCTGGGAGCCTGTATCTAATATTTTCTGGGTCTCATGAACAAATAAAGCGAGTTGGGTCTCACACGATCGCTGTTTCCGGAATCCATGTTGATTCCTACATAGTAGATTCTGGGTTTCCAAAAACGACATGATACTCGAGCAAAAAACATGTTCTAAAATTCTACAACAGATCGACGTCAGAGATATAGGTCTATAGTTTTGCGCATCTGCTCGACGACCCTTCTTGAAGACTGGGACTACCTGTGCTCTTTTCCAATCATTTGGAACCTTCCGTTCCTCTAGAGACCTGCGGTACACGGCTGTTAGAAGAGGGGCAAGTTCTTTCGCGTACTCTGTGTAGAATCGAATTGGTATCCCGTCAGGTCCAGTGGACTTTCCTCTGTTGAGTGATTCCAGTTGCTTTTCTATTCCTTGGACACTTATTTCGATGTCAGCCATTTTTTCGTTTGTGCGAGGATTTAGAGAAGGAACTGCAGTGTGGTCTTCCTCTGTGAAACAGCTTTGGAAAAAGGTGTTCAGTATTTCAGCTTTACGCGTGTCATCCTCTGTTTCAGTGCCGTCATCATCCCGGAGTGTCTGGATATGCTGTTTCGAGCCACTTCCTGATTTAACGTAAGACCAGAACTTCCTAGGATTTTCTGTCAAGTCGGTACATAGAATTTTACTTTCGAATTCACTGAACGCTTCATGCATAGCCCTCCTTACGCTAACTTTGACATCGTTTAGCTTCTGTTTGTCTGAGAGGTTTTGGCTGCGTTTAAACTTGGAGTGAAGCTCTCTTCGCTTTCGCAGTAGTTTCCTAACTTCGTTGTTGTACCACGGTGGGTTTTTCCCGTCCCTCACAGTTTTACTCGGCACGTACCTGTCTAAAACGCATTTTACGATTGCCTTGAACTTTTTCCATAAACACTCAACATTGTCAGTGTTGGAACAGAAATTTTCGTTTTGATTTGTTAGGTAGTCTGAAATCTGCCTTCTATTACTCTTGCTAAAACAGATAAACCTTCTTCCCTTTTTTATGTTCCTATTAACTTCCATATTCAGGGATGCTGCAACGGCCTTATGATCACTGAATCCCTGTTCTGCACATACAGAGTCGAAAAGTTCGGGTCTGTTTGTTATCAGTAGGTCCAAGATGTTATCTCCTAGAGTCGGTTCTCTGTTTAATTTCTCGAGGTAATTTTCGGATAGTGCACTCAGTATAATGTCACTCGACGCTCTGTCCGTACCACCCGTCCTAAACATCTGAGTGTCCCAGTCTATATCTGGTAAATTGAAATCTCCACCTAAGACTATAACATGCTGAGAATATTTATGTGAAATGTATTCCAAATTTTCTCTCAATTGTTCTGCCACTCATGCTGCTGAGTCGGGAGGTCGGTAAAAGGAGCCAATTATTAACCTAGCTCGGTTGTTGAGTGTAACCTCCACCCATAATAATTCACAGGAACTATCCACTTCTACTTCACTACAGGATAAACTACTACTAACAGCGACGAACACTCCACCACCGGTTGCATGCAATCTATCCTTTCTAAACACCATCTGTACCTTTGTAAAAATTTCGGCAGAATTTATCTCTGGCTTCAACCAGCTTTCTGTACCTATAACGATTTCAGCTTCGGTGCTTTCTATCAGCGCTTGAAGTTCCGGTACTTTAATAACGCAGCTTCGACAGTTGACAATCACAATACCGATTGCTGCTTTGTCCCCGCATGTCCTGACTTTGCCCCGCACCCGTTGAGGCTGTTGCCCTTTCTGTACTTGCCCAAGGCCATCTAACCTAAAAAAACCGCCCAGCCCACGCCACACAACCCCTGCTACCCGTGTAGCCGCTTGTTGCGTGTAGTGGACTCCTGACCTATCCAGCGGAACCCGAAACCGCACCACCCTATGGCGCAAGTCGAGGAATCTGCAGCCCACACGGTCGCAGAACCGTCTCGGCCTCTGATTCAGACCCTCCACTCGGCTCTGTACCAAAGGTCCGCAGTCAGTCCTGTCGGCGATGCAGCAGATGGTGAGCTCTGCTTTCATCCCGCTAGCGAGACTGGCAGTCTTCACCAAATCAGATAGCCGCCGGAAGCCAGAGAGGATTTCCTCCGATCCATAGCGACACACATCATTGGTGCCGACATGAGCGACCACCTGCAGATGGGTGCACCCTGTACCCTTCATGGCATCCGGAAGGACCCTTTCCACATCTGGAATGACTCCCCCCAGTATGCACACGGAGTGCAAATTGGTTTTCTTCCCCTCTCTTGCTGCCATTTCCCTAAGGGGCCCCATTACGCGCCTGACGTTGGAGCTCCCATCTACCAGTAAGCCCACCCTCTGCGACCGCCCGGATCTTGCAGACTGAGGGGCAACCTCTGAACAGGACAAGCAGCCATGTCAGGCCGAAGATCAGGATCAGCCTGAGACAGAGCCTGAAACCGGTTCGTCAGACAAACTGGAGAGGCCTTCCGTTCAGCCCTCCGGAATGTCTTTCGCCCCCTGCCACACCTTGAGACGACCTCCCACTCTACCACAGGTGAGGGATCAGCCTCAATGCGGGCAGTATCCCGGGCAACCACAGTCGTAGTCCGATCGGGGGATGCGTGGGACGAGCTGGCCGTCCCCGACAAACCCCCATCCGGACCCCCACAGTGATGCCCATTGGCAACAGCCTCAAGCTGTGTGACCGAAGCCAACACTGCCTGAAGCTGGGAGCGAAGGGATGCCAACTCAGCCTGCATCCGAACACAGCAGTTGCAGTCTCCCCTATCCATGCTAAAAACTGTTGTGGAAAGAACGTCTGAACTAATCTACAGAGAGCGCAAACAAATCGACACAAAATTTAAACGGTTATTAAAATACAAGATTGCCTAGTAAATGCAGTAATGCTGCTACTTGCGCACTGCTGACACACTGCTCGGCGGCGGAAGGAGACTACGCGATTTTACACTATTTAGGCACTAAAACGCGATGCTACAACTCTCAAATATTATAATACGCCCTAAATTTATGAATTAAACAATGCAAGTACCAAAAACACGCAAAGAAATTAAGAATTAAACTATGTAACAAATGAGTGAGCTAGGAGTATACGACTTGCTGCTGCAGCTGCTTATCCAACGGCGGCAGGGAGCACACTATTATTATTATCTCCTACCAGTTCATGCACTGTCTTCCTCATAACTGTTGTCATCTTCTTCCATTTTGTGTTGATATCTTCATCTTTTTTCTATTGTTGTCATTCTGTAATTCAGCAAACCTATTTTTAAGCTCCTCCTCTTTTAGAGTACTCACAGCTACTCTTTGGGTTCTTTTACCAATGTTGTTCTTACTTGGTGGTTTTGGTAATGATTTTTTCATCTTTATTAACACACCAGAATGGTCTGATCCTATCTCAGCCGCTCTCATTGTCCTAACACCTGTTATTGCTTTTTTATGTTTTTTCTCTATCAAAACTTGGTCTGTTTGGTGCCTAGTTAACCCATCCGGTGAGGTCCGAGTTACTTTATGTATGACATTATGGGGGAATGATGTACTTGCTATTTTCATGTTTCTAGCTGTGGCGAAGTTGATAAGCCTTATACCATTATCATCTAATCTAATGTGAAGGCTGAACATGCCTATATATGGTTGCCATTGCTGTTCTTGTCCTAATTTGGCATTTAAGTCTCCAAGTACAATTTTGATGTCATATTGTGGTAATCTTGAGTACATCTGGTCTAAGATGGCCATAGAATTCGTCTTTTATATCTTCCTCCTCGTGCCCAATTGTGGCATGGACACTTATTAATGAGATATTTCTATATTTGCTTTGATTCTGATTAGCATATTCTTTCATTGACTTTTTCTAGTATCATCACATTGTCCATTATTTTATTGTGAGCCGAAAATTCTCTCCCAAATATATGGTGAGCTTGCTGGCTTCCGTTGTGTATGATCGTGTAGTATTTTCTCTGTGCATACTTTCTCCAGGCCATTTTATCCCCTGCAGGGCTGTAATATTCATCTTGTACTCTGTTAGTTACTCATCAAGTATCTTCGTCCGTACAGTGTTTTTACGTTCCATGTACCTATATGTAGTCTTTTATTGATAAGCTTGCGTCGTTTTCTGTTAGATCCATTCCAATCCGAGGTTGGGTTTGAGTGAATAGGAAGCCGACAGTTGGTTACGATGTTGGATGGTTTGCCCAACGAATAACCTCCCACTTTATCCGGGCTTGGGACCAGCTGGAAGGCTAGTTTTCTTCCAGGCGTGGTTGTTCAGCTAGTTAGAGAGATGAAAATTTAATTGTGATGGGGGACTTTAATTCAAAATTAGGAAAAGGAATAGAAGGAAAAATTGTAGGTAAACATCGACTGGTGAAAGGACTGAAAGAGGAAGCCACCTGATAGAATTTTGGAATAGAATTGCGTGGATAACAAAGGAGGTATTGAATTTAATTGATAAAAGGAGTAAATACAAAAATGCAGCAAATCGAACAAGGGAAAGGGAACACAAACGTCTAACAATAGACTGACCAGAAGTGCAAAATTGCTAAGCTGGAATAGCCAGAGGAAAAATGTAAGCACTTAGAAGCTTGTACCACTAGGAGAAAGTTAGCTGTTGCCTACAGGAAAATTGAAGAGGCCCTTGGATAAAAGAGAGAAAGGTGTATGAATATCAAGAGCTCAGGTGGAAAAGAAGTCCTAACCAAAGAAGGGAAAGCTAAAAGGTGGAAAGAGGATGTAGAGCGGCTCCACAAGGGAGATGAACTTCAAGGCAATATTATAAAAAAGGAAGACGACGTTGACGAAGGAGAGATGGGAGACGTAATTCTTCGAGGAGAATTTGGCAGAGCTCTGAAAGACCTAAGTCGAAACAAGGAGTAGACGATATTCCGTCATACCCACTGATAATTTTAGGTGAGGCTGCCATGACAAAACTCTACCATCTGGTGTGCAAGACGTATGAGACAGGCGAAATTTCCTGAGACTTCAAGAAGGATATAATAATTTCAATGCGAAAGAAATTAGGTGGTGACAGGTGTGAATTTTAGCAAACTGTCAGTTTAATAAGTCATGTTTGCAAAATACTAACCCGAATACATTAGAGAGGACTGGAAAACGTGGTAAATGCCGTTCACAGGGAAGATCAGTTTGGATTCCAGAGAAATGTGAGCAGCACAGGCAAGGCGATACTGACCCTACGACTTATCTTACAAGATAGGTTAAGGAAAGACAAACTTACGTTTGTAGCTGCTGTAAACTTAGAGAAAGCTTTGGAGAACGTTGACTGTAACACTCTCTTTGAAACTCTGAAGATAACAGGAGAAAACACAGAGAGCTATAGGTTATTTACAAGTTGTACAGAAACAGACGGCAGTTACAAGAGTCGTGGAGCATGAAAGGGAAGTAGTGGTTGAGAAGAGAATGAGACAAGGTTGTAGCCTATCCCCAATGTCATTCAATCTGTACATTGAGGAAAAAGGAAAGGAAATCAAAAGAAAAATTTGGAGAAGGATTTAAAGTTCATAGAGAAGAAATAAAGACTTTGTAATTATGTCAGGGACAGAAAAGGAGTTGGAAGAGCAGTTGAACGAAGCGGACAGTGTCTTGAAAGGAGGACATAAAATGGTCCTCAACAAAAGAATAACAAGATTATTGGAATGAAGTCGAAATCAAGTGACACAGAGAATTATATTGGGAAACGAGACACTCAATGTATTATACGAGTTCTGCTATTTGCGCAGTAAAATTACTCATGGCTGGAATACAGAGGATATGAAATGTACACTGGAAATGGCAAGAAAAACGTTTACGAAGAAGGTAAATTAGTTAACGTCGAGTATAGTTTCTTTTCGAAAAATGGCTCTGAGCACTATGGGACTTAACATCTATGGTCATCAGTCCCCTAGAACTTAGAACTACTTAAACCGAACTAACCTAAGGACAGCACACAACACCCAGCCATCACGAGGCAGAGAAAATCCCTGACCCCGCCGGGAATCGAACCCGGGAACCCGGGCGTGGGAAGCGAGAACGCTACCGCACGACCACGAGATGCGGGCCTCTTTTCGAAAAGCTTTGAGCGGAGTGTAGCCATGTACGAAAGTGAAACATGGACAATTAACCCTTTAGACCAGAAGGGAATCGAAGTTTTTGAAATATGGTGCTACAGAAAAGTTATGAAGATTAGATGGGTAGATCACGTACGTAATGAGCAAGTACTGAATAGAACTGGGGAGAAGAGAAATTTGTGGCACAACCTGAGTAGAAGGGATCGGTTGATAGGAAACATTCTTAGTTATCAAGGGATCACCAGGTTAGTATTGGAGGTAATTGTGGGTAGTAAATATCTTAGAAAGAACCAAAAGATGATTACAGTAAGCAGATTCAGAAGGATGCCTAGAAAAAGAACCAGGGGTGAATACGGTAAGCTGATTCAGAAGGATGTAAGTTGCAGTATTTATCCAGAGATGATGAGGCTTGCACATAATAGAGTAACAAGGAGAGCTGCATCAAATCAGTCTTCGGACTCAAGACCACAACAACAACAAATGCAACAGTACGAACAAAAACGACAGCAAACATTCACGACTTCACGTAGTCCTTGACCAGAAACATCCATATTATTTAGTCGTAACGGTATTTGACCACTTCTTTAGTGCGTAAATTAAAGCTGTTGAAACAAAATAGGAATATTTCCAGAATGAAATTTTCACTCTACAGCGGAGTGTGCGCTGATATGAAACTTAGATTAAAACTGTGTGCCGGGCCGAGACTCGCTCTCTACCAAGTGATCTACCTAAACACAACAAGGCAAAGGTCCCGAGTTCGAGTCTTGGTGTCTTTGTCCGGCACACAGTTTTAATCCGACAGGAACTTTCAAAATAAGAATATGTATTTTACTTATTTCACTAATTGTGTGAATATGACTTTTGTAGATCTCTCACTCACTCACTCTCTCTCTCTCTCTCTCTCTCTCTCTCTCTCTCTCTCTCTCTCATTCTGTGTGTGTGTGTGTGTGTGTGTGTGTGTGTGTGTGTGTGTGTGTGTGTGTCCTGCTAATCGATGCGATACAGCTCCAATTGCAATTATTTGTGTTAACCACCAACGGTTTGGATATTTATTCTGATGTGGTAACAATACAAATTACCGCTTGAAAATGGCCTTAATTAATGTCTAAACTGGACGTGTTTGATAAACTTGCGACTAAAGCTGCTCTGTTCATCCGTAATATCCTACACATGATTCACAATCTCAGTGTGGACAAACTGATTTTAGTGATTAAATATTGCATAAATTTAAGTGATACCTGCCATATCAGTATGCAAAGGAATGCACATTTCCACTGGAAAAATTTTTCGTTTTCGAAATATATCACACTATACTCGGGTCTCATGAAGACTGTCCTTCTGACGCACACACAATTAACGAAGCACATAATTTGCAGCATCCTCCTCTCCAGCCATATTTCAGACGCTTCACGTTTGCTCTTCTTCCATGTGGTCCATGTTTGATCTTCATACAACACTGTATTCCAGACGCAGATTTTCAAAAGCTTCATCCTGCGTTACATGTAAAAATCACTTGTATATATGTCGCACTGAAGAAACGTTTCTTCACCTGCATCAGTTTGCATCTGTCTCGCTATACTTGCCTAAAAATGTACTGTTCTACGTATCAGAATCGGAACTCTTCATTCTTCCGTTCTTTCACCATCGTTTACGCCTAACAATGATATCTTTCAACACCATAGTCCTCGTTTTGTTCACCAATAACCCACATTTTCTACTAAGTGTGCAGTTTATTACATGTGTAAGTAGGCTGTTTAGGTTTTTTTATTGATAACGCCACCTCAGTATGAAAATCACCGGCTGTGCCGTGTGCAGTCTGTGGCTGCTTTGCATTGTTGTAATACTCAACCATTGTAGTGTTAGGCAGCTGGCTGTGAACAGCGCGTAGCGCTGGGCAGTTGGAGGTGTGCCGCCAGCAGTGGTGGATGTGGGGAGAGAGATGGCGCAGTTTTGTAATTTGTCATGATATCAAGGTAAATACATTGTTTGTTCTCTATTAATATCTTTCATTTGCTAACTATCCCTATCAGTAGTTAGTGCCTTCCATAGTTTGAATCTTTTATTTAGCTGGCAGTAGTGGCGCTCGCTGTATTGCAGTAGCTTGAGCAGCGAAGATTTTTGTGAGGTAAGTGATTTGTGAAAGAGATAGTTTAATGTTAGTCAGGGCCATTCTCTTGTAGAGAATTTTGAAAGTCAGATTGCGTTGCGCTAACAAAATATTGTGTGTTGAAAGTCAGATTGCGTTACGCTAAAAAATATTGTGTGTCAGGTTAAAGCACAGTTGTAAAAAATTGTTAAAAGGGGACGTTTCATATGGCGACCCTGCCAGGATTCGAACCTGGAATCTTCTGATTTTTTTCTTGTAGTTTGTGTAATTAGTGTAGATTTTGTTTATTGCTAGCGCGTAATTGTAGAGAGAATTTCCATTGTAGTTGTAGTTTTTTCATTGTTGTACAGTAAAACAGTTGTGGCATGCATGTAGATTTGCACCAAGTATTTCGCAGCTGCAATTAACTAGATATTATTTTCAGTGTTATGTTAATGTGTTCTCTTATTTTTGCTCTTGAAATTGTGTTTTTCTGTGTTGTCGTGTGAAACACTGTGACAATAATGGCGTGTGAAAAACGTAACACTAGGCTCCAAAGTAAATTGAGAAATGACAGCGAAGACGAAAGCAGTATGTTAGCGCCGCAGAATAATGAATTAACTAATGTTAATAGTAGTAATTTGGTAATTGCGCATAGGGAAATGGAGCGGGTTTCAAACAATGGCGTGGACAGTGAAACAATTAGTGAAGAGGGAAGCATTATCGATCGATCGGTCGGCAATAGCTCGCCACAGGAAGCCGAAATGACACGACACGATCTCGCAAATACTGTAGATTCAGGTTCTGGGTCATCACCGTTTTTTCAAATGAGTCAAGACACATTTTCTGCTTGTCAAAATGTGAATGTTGCCGGTGAAAATGCACTGCCAAAAAGCATAGAGAAACAGATTCCAGACACTAATACATTATTATTGCAATTAATGCAACAAATGGAACAAAATCAGAGACATATGGAACAAAATCAGAGACAAATTGAACAAAACCAGAGACAAACACAGCAAAAGCTTGAAAAATTAGACACAGTGGAACAAAAGCTACAAAAGTTAGACACCACACTTGAACAAACACGTGAGGATTTAACTAATGAGTTACATCACATTGAATCGAAATGTCAAAAAGTCTGTAACGACGTAAAAACACAAATTTGTGAGCATTTCCAACCTATTTTTTCGCGTCATGAAAATGTACTACAGAATCACGAAGCAGCCATAAAAGAACTGCAAATTACTGTTCATGAAAATCATGAGACCTTTCAAGCTAAATTTGACTCAGTTGCATCTACCGATTCGGTTACGCAACTTGCAAAAACTCAGGAAAACTTAAAGGACACAGTAGATACTCTGAAACTTGGTTCAGAAAAACACACTGAGGAAATAAGTACACTATCGGATAAAGTAGCCGAACTTTCAGATCAGTTCACTAACTTATCTACAAAGGTAGATGATGATCTGAATGACACAACACCTGTAGCCTTCACTGACACTGAAGAGTATGAACAAATTAGAAAATTTAAACAAAATCAAAATCAAATCAATACACAGTACAAAAGAGAAATCCGGGAAGTGCAAGATCAGTTGGCACAAGTAGTACAAGAATTACGTATTTCAGAGGACACTCGCGCCCCAATACGGGAAGAGGGACTTAGAAATATGGAACAGCCACAAAATAATAACACAGGACACTTCGGAAATTATGACAGAAATTGGCAAGGCACACCGAATTTTGAGATGGAACCGCCGAAACGACGTAATAATGACCGACATGCGACTCGCCGACATGATGATTTTGACTATAAGCTGTTCATTACTACATGTAAATTCAAAACGTTTAAAAATTCTGCCAACGACATTCATCCACAAGCGTGGCTCGATCAATTCTCTCATTGTTTTCCCCCCAACTGGTCATTAGAACACAGATTAGAATTTATGTGTGGCTACTTAGAGAATGAACCAGCTGTAAGAATGCGTTCGGTCATTCACGATTGTCATAGTGAAGGAGAATTTTACCATGCCTTCCTCTCAGCATATTGGTCTCAAGCCACACAAGACCGAGTAAAACATGGCATCATAATGATGAAACATTTCGAACAATCTGAATTCTCCAGTCTTGTGAAATATTTTGAAGACATGTTGCACAAGAATCAGTACCTGTCAAACCCATACAGCCCCTCAGAACTCATCCGCATTTGCTTAATCAAACTGCCTGAACATTTGCGACATATTATTTTGGCAGGACGTTGCAAAGACGACATTGAAGCATTTCAAGGACTCTTACAAGAATTAGAAATTGACACTGACAATCGCAGAACGCACGAGCACAACAATTACAGATCACATCCGTCGCAATTCCGCGATGAAAGAAATAATAACTGGACGCGACAAGGCTATTCTCACAACACAAATCGTGACCAAAACAGACACCACCCGTATGACAACCGTTGGCAGAGTAGTAATAATTACAGGGAAAGATCACCTTTCCGCGGTAATGACTATCACAGAGATTACCTTAGAAACAGACAATATGGTAACCAGAACTATTATTATCAAGGGAGACAGAATACTTTCAGACGCAACAGTTCAGCGCGCAGTTACGATTCCGGGAGAAATTCTCCACCACATGACCGACAAACAAGAAACTATGTAAACTACCGACATAACGACAGACCTGAATTTCATCAGAACTGGCGGGATTATAACAGAGCTGGGCCCTCTCGGCAAGGCGAATTTGTAGAAGTTAGGTCTCCGAATCCCATTAATGACGCGCGCCAACGGAGAAGCAGACAATGACCCGCACCGCAGGCAGACACCTGCGCCGGCTGGCTCCGAGAAAAATAACATAGACGCTAACCTTGAGAAAGTTCCAGTATTCTTTACCGACGTATACCACTTGATAATTGCGTTAAAGTTGAAACTCTGAGTACTAGGAAGAGTAAAGGTTTACACCACATTTCACATGTAAAAACGTTTATTGAAAGATAATGTGCCTTTTTAACTTGAGATTTTAATGCAACATTTTGGTACTTGAAAATACATTCTGGAGTTTATGTGACAGCTGCACGACTGTATCACGACGCTACTAGTGTGTGACACAATTCACCTTGTTGCTTTTGCGGTGTATCTGTTTTATATCTGCACAGTTTTTCTGAATTCTTCTGGAAAGTAAAACATGTTTTAGTAGTAACTTTTGTGGTATAGCAACAATGAGGCAGCCTTTTCCGTAGCACAACAATACGTTACAGCACAGTACTTTCTTCATCACAACAATAAGCGTAATAACTAAGATATCTATACGCAAAGCATTTCACTTTTGTGTATCATCAGGTAAGTACATTGACTTCTGCAGAAGTTAGCTTTCGGAGGACGATAACTACGAGACTTCGACAGAGACTATCTTACAACATGACGCACAGTTTAGCGCTACAGGACACGTATTTGAGTGATTAATTTTGTACTTAAAACATTTATTTTTTAAAGATTTTTGAATTACAAAGAAAGTTTTCCGAGATATATTTCATTCCATTGATGTAATTTGTAACACCTGAGGGTATAATTACATTTATCCTCAGGGGGGTACACGCTTACTTTGTGTACCATGTGTTTGGCGAGCACAAGGAGCCCTAGCTAATATGGTATTTGCTTATACAACTTTACACATCGGTACCATATTTCTCTAACACATAAATTACACAGCTATCTGATTATTTGACAGAGAAACAAACATTCTTTTTACTACGTCAGTGACAGATGTTTACGCAATTACACAGTTGAATACCTTCACACTTATGAAATTGTATTTTGTCTGTACTTTGTAAACTGTTCATATTTTTTCGCTACCATTGTGATACTATGAGAGCTTTGAATGATGTATTTGGTATGGGATCATGATTTTTAAGGTACGTTTGAGGTAGATAACACTTTTGAAATGAGCAGAGAATTTTTTTTAGGTTTTAAAATATTCAGGAAGCTACGACGATTTTGTGATTTGGCTGAGGTTTTATGATGTTATGACGACAATGTGTATTATGCTGCTGAGGTATGTTTATGGTCAAGGAGCTGATGCTATATGAGTTATTTGATTATGTTATGTATTTATTAACAGGAAATATTGAAGAAGCGTCGACGAATATGTATATGTGTAATAAGGTAAGGAGTAATGAATAGTGATTAGGGCACTCTGATTTGTGGAAATGGATGTTGGAAACCAAGAATCGTACTGTAAGAGTTATGAAATGCGTGAATGTATCACAATGACGGCGAAAATTTCTTGGACACTTATATTCATAGGATTTTGTTACTACAGATTTGCAACGCTAATTCTTGACCTGTGAAATATTTTTATGTGAGACTGTCGTAGCGGAAACTGCTGTCGTAAATATTTCGGTAAGAAAGTTCAGTGACCACCTGCACGTAATGCGTCGTGGGCACGCAGCTGGGCGACAGCCGCCCGAAAAAAAAAAAAAAAAGCCATTAGCCTTCCAGCGGCACAGGTAAAAAAAAAAAAAAAAGGGGGGCAGACCATTGTCCGAGCTATTGACGCTCCTTTGTAGAAAGCATCGCAACAGTTCACGGCTATTGTCGTGCTAGTTGAGAGAAATGCCATATGGCGACAGAAATGCCTAATGAAATGACAGAAAGATTTTTACATCTGCACACCTGATTATGACAAGCGTCTTTTTACGAGAGTTGAGAGAATTTCTAACTTATGAAATGTCACATGACTATTGAATGATATTTTTTATGCTTTGCCTTTCATAGTTGCTTATTTCATTTGATATATAGTTTCCAGCTGTGTTGCAGCATGGGTTTTATTTTTAAAAAAAAATAAAAAATCATTTGCTAATGTGAACACTTTCTGTCAACAGATCTATTAAATAATTATTTTATGACCCACATTCTTCGAAAAAGGAGCTCTTGGAATGGAAAGAACAATAAGAAGGGACTAATAACAGGACTGCATACATAATTTTCTTTTCTAGTACTTAGGAATCTTTTGTAGAATTAGTTTTTGTGGTGCACCACTTTAATTACTTAGACATTAAGATGTGATTATACATTTCCCTTATCTGCATTGTTATCTTTAGTCTACTATTTTTTCTGCTTGAGCTATGTCATGTTAAGTATAAGTTGCTGCTGTTTGCCAGGCATAGTGTTATTGAATTTGACTTTGTATTATTCTGTTAAGCCAGTTTTACTAATGATTTCTTGTTATTATTTGTTGCACATTGCCTTAGATTAGTTGTAATATTACAATTGCTTTGCTAATTTCTTAATACTGCTTGCTTCGCAAATCTGCGTTTTTTTTATTGCTGTTTATATTAATTGTTTTATGTGATGCTGCATTGCCTCGTCTCTTAGTTTAGCATCTGAGCTCAGTAGATTTAAGTTAGCTTAAGAGGGGGTAGACTATATAAGAAACTAACTATGATGAATTGGAAAAAATGGATTGAGAAGCTATACGAGTAAAGTACAGAAAGCAGGTATAGATAGGACTTTTGGAATTAATGAGGAATGAAGGGAGATCTCCGAGAAGTAAAGAAAGTTTTTGTTTGCAACATACTGCAGTAAAAGAAACCCTGTCCTTTCCTTGTGTTATCCCACTATGTGTTTGTGTTCCCTTGTGTATTTATGTTTTTCCTGTATTTATATGTATATCTGATAATACTTATGTTGTAGAATTTTTCTAATACTAAGCTACATTCACTATGATGAGGAATACTGTGATCCTCAAATATAATTTGCATTGATAATATGTTATTTACTTTGTAAAGATGTTTAGACATTTATCTGTTCTGTGTTAATGCTTAGGTGTGAAGTTGATGTTTCAAAAGTTATTCTGATCTTTTATGTATGAAATTATGTCATAATTCCTGTAACACTGATGTATATGTTTATTTCTATTCTTTTGTAAAGCCCCTATTACCGCAACTGTTATTTGTATTGTTATGTTCTTGAATGATGTGTTTTGTACCTTTGTTATTGTGTTCTTATGTTATAAAATTGTAATTGACACCAGGTCATCAAATTAAGTAACTTGTAAGTTACATTTCACTGCACACGTTTCTATTGGTCATAGTATATGGACAATATGTGAGAAGTAGGGACTGTTAGTGTTTGCACGTGTGTTAATAATTCAGCAAGGGACTGGATAACAGCATTGCTGGTTCTGAGGACAATTCCAAAAACTTTGTGAGTGCACAAGTGGTGGTTATGGACTTGCTACATTATCCGCAAGACTCTTCGATGGTGATTGTGCACCTGCACAGTCGCAACAGATGGCTGCTGGCCGTCTCTACCAGGACTACAGTGGGTCTGCGTCTTTGCTGACTCACCAGTACCATCATCTCTACAAGGACTACAGTGGGTCTGCGTCTTTGCTGACTCACCAGTACCATTATTTCTACAAGGACTGCAGTGGGTCTGCGCCTCTGGCGGCCCACCGATACCGTAATCTCTACTAGGACTGCAGTGGGTCTGTTCTGTGATGACCTACCTACCACTAGTCTTCAAAACTTCGACTGACTCCGCTGTGGGTTTGCTCTGTTGTGACCCATTACCTGTCAGCATGTCGAGAGTCAGCACTGTCTTTCCGTTGGAAGGACAACGATACTTCTTCAAGACTGCATGGAAATCCACTACTTCCGTGTGCATTTTCTTTTACTGCTCAGACTTTGAGAAAAACACTGCAATGTGATGAATGATCAGGACTGTCTTTATGGACTGTGAGAAAATTTTAGCTTTTGACCAACATTGTATCAATAAGTGTGTGCATTTGATTTCTTTGTTATTGTAATTGTGAAAAAAAATTTTAACAAATATGTATTGGCCAGTGCCCAACAAAATTTGTAAAATTTTTTGTGGGGAGCATGGGGGCTATGTAAGTAGGCTGTTTAGGTTTTTTTATTGATAACGCCACCTCAGTATGAAAATCACCGGCTGTGCCGTGTGCAGTCTGTGGCTGCTTTGCATTGTTGTAATACTCAACCATTGTAGTGTTAGGCAGCTGGCTGTGAACAGCGCGTAGCGCTGGGCAGTTGGAGGTGTGCCGCCAGCAGTGGTGGATGTGGGGAGAGAGATGGCGCAGTTTTGTAATTTGTCATGATATCAAGGTAAATACATTGTTTGTTCTCTATTAATATCTTTCATTTGCTAACTATCCCTATCAGTAGTTAGTGCCTTCCATAGTTTGAATCTTTTATTTAGCTGGCAGTAGTGGCGCTCGCTGTATTGCAGTAGCTTGAGCAGCGAAGATTTTTGTGAGGTAAGTGATTTGTGAAAGAGATAGTTTAATGTTAGTCAGGGCCATTCTCTTGTAGAGAATTTTGAAAGTCAGATTGCGTTGCGCTAACAAAATATTGTGTGTTGAAAGTCAGATTGCGTTACGCTAAAAAATATTGTGTGTCAGGTTAAAGCACAGTTGTAAAAAAATTGTTAAAAGGGGACGTTTCACATGCAAGTTCCGCATATTATGTGCTGCTGCCAGAAAGATAATATTATCTGGGAACAGATGGTGACATGCGTTTATATTCCTCTTCCGAACTCAAATTTTCTTCATTTTTTTTTAATTTTATTTATTTATTTATTTATTTATTTATTTATGTGTAGCAACGTTACTGTTATGACTAGTGATGCTTGTGTTGGACACATATCGTTTCCAGTAGCACCTCAGCGTGACATCCGAAGCACCAAAGAACATCTGGTAGCGTGATTGGAATAATTCAAGAATTGATGCCGATGCGACTCACAACTTGCTAGTATGACGGTGCATTTGTCTGATTCGTATCGTTTACATATCGAATGTCACTTATTATGATGCAAAATACTATTGTGAAATTTGTATAGCTGCTCATACTGAGCTGAGCATTGCTTAAATGCGCACCAAGTTCCGTTTTAGGCTCTAGGGGACTCTGCTGCTACAGAACCAAAACTTTAGAACGGCAGAAAATAGATTAGAGGGCTCTTTGAAAGCTCACCAGTTAAAAACTGGTTGCCACAGCTTACCGCCAAACCAGT